>NW_027551557.1:2665152-2846714 GCF_008692635.1 Crocuta crocuta
CTGACCAATCTATGGGCCATTAATGGCATAACTTCTACCACTTGCATGAAAATATGTCTTATTGGTGGCTTATAGAGTATAAATCAGAGAAACCTATGAGACTGACAGCCAATCAATCAATCAATGCACATATTATGTTAAGTCATAGGGTAGGATGGTAGCCAATTTGTAAATAATTCTCAGTTGGAACAGTACTTGTGTGATTTGGCAAATAAAACTTGGATTCATGTAACAAATTGAAAAGTTTGCTTACGAATTAGCAAACAAGTAGTTGATTTTATTAAAATGGTGTGATGGGAGCCATATAACTCTATCAAGAAAAACAAATCAAGTTGAAAAGTCTCATTTGCAAAAATAATTTAGTTTCCATCTACAAGAGCTCTGGTCTTCACTAGAGCAGAAGGAATAAAAGCCTAATCATTTCCCTCCTCCACCTGTTGGTGGACCTTGTCCAAACTCAAAGGGAAGGCAAAGGCTGAAGTTGGCTGATGCTCTTCACAGAAGTCTGTCCCCTGGGGACAGAACAGGGTGGGAAAGGTTGGAAAGTGGGTCTGAACGAGCAATCAGGAATTTGCTCAGTCAATATCCTATGCCTCAATTTCCTTTAGGAACATACCCCATTTTTATTCATGGTAGCAATGTAATAAGCTAAAAGCCTGGGTTTGGCCATATGACTAAAATCTAATCAATGTGCCATAAGCAAAAGTTGGAAGATGAAACTTTAAGGAAAGTTTTTCTAGTGGGTATAGGTGGCTGGGCTTGCATTTTTCCTCCTCCGTTTTCTCCTTCCTGATGCTTATATTACGGAGGTGAAGATTGGAGCTTCAGCTGTCTTTTTAGATGAAGCAACCTTGTAAGTTATTGCTAAGGATGATAGAGCAGAAATTAATAAGGGCTTGAATCCTACTGACTGGACCCACCACACAGCCATTGATCCCTACCCTGAGCTTCTTTCATAAGAAGGAAAATTAATCCTTATTTTTAAAAAATCAGTAATTCAAAGTTTCATTTATTTATTTGATGTTAATTATGAAATTAAAATGTGATGTAGGTATTTCTAAATCATTACTTTTTAATTTTTTAAATTAGTTTTAAGCTCCAATCTACTTCTAATTTTATAGAATGTATTTGCCCCTCTCTATATATAGTCACTGTCTGCTCATGAGTTGTATTCATTTGAGATGAAACTTGTGCCTTATCAATAGATGGATATATCATTGAATATAAAGAATGTCTGCTTAAAGTATCAAGTGAATGGATGAACAGAGCACCCTAACTTACATTGGTTTATCAGCATAGTAACCAATTGCAAGCTTCATCAAAAACTTGCTTATATCGGGGCGCTTGGGTGACTTAGTCGGTTAAGCGTCCGACTTTCGCTTAGGTCCTGATCTCGCGGTTCGTGGGTTCGAGCCCCGCGTCGGGCTCTGTGCTGACTGCCAGCTCAGAGCCTGGAGCCTGTTTCAGTCTGTGACTCCCTCTCTCTCTGACCCTCCCCTGCTCACGCTGTCTCTCTCTCTCCTAGAAATAAATAAAACATTAAAAAAAACTTGCTTATATCGAACAAATATAACAGATAACCTAGCCTCCTCATATTCAAACAAGGCTGAGAAATGATGTGTGACTTATCCTTGGAAAAGTGAAAGACACCATTTCTTAGGAATCACATGAATATGAATGAGATGATGAACATTATTTAAATATCACCAAATAAACATAACATTTCCGTTGGACATCTTTTAAGCAGCTGGATTTTCCATGGAATATTTTTAGCTTTGTTGTGCTTTTTTGGTAATTCTAGTATCAAATTAAATAAATACACATTATTGAATTTTCTTAGAATGTTCATATTGATGTAACAAATTTAGCGTACAGTTGGCTATGATACATGACCATTTGCCTATTACTAAGGGTGATGAAGCCAGTTTTAGGTTTTCTATACCTCACTTACCTAGCTTGAACTATCTTGAAAATATAAATCACTTCTGATTTTTAAAAACTGCACATTTAGGAAATATAGCATGTATATAGAAGACTCCTTCAGTGATCCTACCAGCATAAGAATATAATGATAATACAGTTTTGCCAGTGTCATTTGTACTTAGGGATTCCTTGGATTGGTATGTAGTAGACAATTAATTTAAAATTGCTAAAAGGAGAAGAAAAAACACAAAAGTTGCAATTCTAGCCCTGTGCTAATTAAATGGATAACTTGATCAGACTACATTTAGTTTCTTTCATTGAGGATACTATTGGCATTTTGGGTCATTACGTGATATTGACCTGGAAATAGGTCTCATAAACATTGGAAAGGATTAGCACTTTCAGCCAGGTACAATGGAAGGGGTTTCCAGAGTAGCCTCTTGATTTGTATGTTCTTTTTTTTTTTTAAGTTTATTTATTTATTTTTGAAAGAGAAAGAGAGAGTGAGCACACAGCAAAAGCAGGGGAAGGGCAGAGAGGGAGAGAGAGAATCCCCAACAGGTTCCACACTGCCAGCACGGAGCTTGCGGAACTCGAACCCATGAACTGAGAGTTTATGACCTGAGCAGAAATCAAGAGTCAGAAACTTAACTGACTGAACTACCTTGGCACCCCTTGATTTGTATGTTCTTAACCTCGAGCCCCAGGTAGGGTGGGACGTGTCTGGTAATATTAGAGCTTGGGAAAGGTACCCCAGTTAAAGTAAAAATAGGAGGGTTGCTAACTTGGTGACTCTGATACATGTCTGTGGTGATTTAATTCTGCCTCCCACTTTCATGAATGCTTTCTCAATTACATTTACTTAATCACATTAAATTTTTACCCTAAATTATCCAGACATCCAAATCTCCACTTTTGCCTTTATAGACAGCCTAAGTCTTGAGGACATGATGTTCATAAATTGAATATTCTACAGTAATATCAAGATCTTGATGGGAGATCTAAACTGAGATGGTAAAATCTTCCTTCCAAATTCCAAATATTTTGAGTGAACATTACGAGGCATAAAACTGTAACTTTCACATTTTATGTGTACTTTAATTTAAAATAGGTTAAGCAATAATCATTATTAGTAGGTGCTATTTACTCCTACTCTGCTTAAAAGCAACCAATGTTGAAATATCCTTTTGAAGTTGTTGAAAATTTTAAAAAGACATTATTTAGGATGTGTGACTTAGCAACCAAAGCTGTAGCTTTGAAGTAAACTTATACTTTAAAGGGAATTTATCATCAGTTGAGTTTCAGATCTCATACCTAAATTGGAAACCTGAAGAAGTTTGAAGTTCTAAAATGCAGTGTTTAGAAAGGGTATGAATGTATAGCTGTGGTATTGTTTTAGCAATACACTTGCCTTTAAAAGAAGATTGTCTCTTTACATTATCAATCCTTAAAATAGAAGTTCATGTGTGCTTGGAAAACAGGCAATTCATGCAATCTATAAAACACCAACTAAACTCCAAGTGAACTTCAAACAGCCCAAACAAAATATATGCTGGATAAACCATATTGTGGTTGTTGGAAAACTTTAAAATATGAAAAGTTCCCTTTACTCTTGGTATTTTACCTCTGAGAATTTTCTAGCCAAAGTTCTATTTGAACTGAGGTCAAAATTCAGTTACTGTGTGGGCTTTTCCTAAGGGATAAATTTAATGAAAGGGCCTAGTTATTGCAACATATGCTGCCTTCATTTCAAAAGATTTCCTTAGAGCATAATGATTAAAGCCTAGGGAGAAAGAAATTTGTACTTTTCAAAAGCTCTAAGAAGTACCCCACAGAAAAAAACAGGACCCGAAGCCACATATATAACGAATAAATGGTCCTTTTAGCTTAAAAATCATAGCACATAATTAGTTATTTCTGCTCCTTTTTCTTAAAAGTGTTTTAAGAATCTTAAAGGTCAGTATACAATGTACAAAGTACTTCTGTTTATTTCCAAAGAAAAGTGAACTACTTTGTTTTGATTTCCTTCCTTCCTGCCTCCCTCCCTCCCTCCTCCTTTTCTCCCTTTTTCTTTCTTTCTTTCTTTCTTTCTTTCTTTCTTTCTTTCTTTCTTTCTTTCTTTCTTTCTTTCTTTCTTTCTTTCCATTGAATAAGGAAGACTTCAAATAGTCAACAAGGACTTTTTAAAGCCTAAGGGATTACACTATCGTAAATCTTGGTATGATGGGTATCTTAAGTTGGATTCCCTAGAGACACAGAGCCTGAGGGATGGTTTTAGGTACAGAATTTATTTGAAAGGTGATGTCAATAAGCACTAGTATAGGAACGGGAGTGATACACGGAAATAAAGTCAGGCAATGTAATGCAACTCATCAGGTGAATTACCACTGTGGACAGCTGGAACTGACCCCCACTAGGGTTTTCTGAGTGGGAATATAAAACACAGACCTTACTGTTATCCCACATGAGAGGCAAGGGAGCTGGGGTATTTATACACCAAACTATTATCAGTCTTTGATTGATTAATGCATTTGACTCATACCTGCATACTTGGACCTGGTGGGCATAAACAACAAAGTCCTTAGACAGAGAACTTCAGCTATTTTCTGTGAAAGTCATTGGTCTGAGTACATAGGAATGAAGAGAACCCAAAAGTCATCTATCATGAGTCTGAAAAGCTGAATATGAATTCCATCTACAAAGTGACAAATATTTCCCAAAATAATAAATTTTAGTTGTAAAATTCATATGTGAAAAATTTCCAAACCCTCTAATAGAGAAATACAAATTAAAACACAACATAAAGCCAATTATTGGTGTATTTAGTTTTCAAATTTTTGTAAAAAGTAAAATTGTGATAAAGTCTAATACAGTCAGCTACTGGTGTATTAAATTTTAATATTAATTTTTACTGGTGTAAAAATATTAAAATTATTTTAAAAAGCAATTTTGCACTGCATTTCTTCCTTTTTTTTCCTTCCAATATTTTATTTAAATTCAAGTTAGTTAACACATGGTGTAGTATTAGTTTCAAGAGTAGTATTTAAGTGATTCATCATTTAACAAAAAACAGCCAGTGCTCATCACAACAAAAGCACTGCATTTCAATAGGTGAAGTAATTTCCATATAGTTGGACCTTCAACTAATTTTCTGGGAAATAAATATTAAAGAAATTAATCAAAACATGAGAGGAGTGATTTGCATACAAAAAATGGAGATATCATTAAGTAAGTTATAGTGTATGCAATCAAAGAATATTTATATAACCACCCTGATTATTATGTGAAGAGTTTTATGAAAATAAATGCTTATAAATAGAAAAAAATGGTAAAAAAAAAGTATGCATGCATTTCGGCTACAACTATCTTAACTTTCAACAGCATTAGAAGTTACTGGAGGAAAATACACCCTAAATGTTAATTAGTACTGGTGTCAATTACAATGTTTTACTTGCAAGTAACAAAATGTAGCTCATAGTGGCTTCCGCAAAGAAAGAATTTATTGTCTCATGTAACTGGGAACCCAGCAGTCAGCCTTCAAGTTTGAACAGCAGCTCCACTAGGTTATTATGACCAATTGGTTTACTTTTCTTGATTCTGCTTTCTGTGATGTTTCATTTTCAAACAAGCGTTCCTCTTGGTTGTCACTTCGACACAGCAGAAACTAGAGCTGGATGTGGTACTGGTCACACTGAGGGTCAAAATAAGGGCTTCTCTTCAAACATTGAACAAAATCTCCAAGTTCTGAGTTATATGCCCATCACTGAACCAAAAAATATGGCCAGAGGATAAGATTGGCTTTAAGCCAATTGGGGCACCCCTCTGCAACTGTGGGTGGTTTATTTCCACAGTACATCCCTGGCTGCTACACAGTGAAGGAGGCATAGCCTGAGTGCTGAGGAAGAATGCCAATATCTACTATGATATATAAATATATATGTATCTTTGTGTTTGTATGTGTGGGTATATGTGTGTGTGTGTGTGTGTGTGTATACACAGATGCATACATACATACCAATCTACAGAAAAAACCCAAGTAAACTACCAAGCTGATTCATTTGTTCACTTACTCATTCAGTCCACATATATTTACTCAGCACTCATCTTGTTCCAGATACTATTCTAGACACAGCAGACACGATATCAAGTGAGACAGATAAGGTCTCTGATCTCATGGAACTGACATCCCAGTGAGAGAAGACCACCAATAAACAAATAAATGAATAAACCAAAATAAAATGTATGGGAAGGAATTAAAGCAAGATGCCTATTGGCATAATAAGGTGATTGTTGTTGCTGTTGCTGTTACAGTGGTTAGGAAAGGGCTTGTTGAGGAGGAGACATTTAAGCTGAGATGTGTATAAAAAGAAGAGCCACCCAGGCAGAAATCATGGTATAGAGCACACTAAGAGGGCCCACTGGTACAAAAGATCCAAAGGTGCAAGTAATCCTGGAAATCTGGAGAAAACACAAGAAATTCTGTGAGTCAGAGATTGGAGTTTGAAATTTTTCAAATGAGGGGCACCTGGATGGCTCGGTCCTGTAAGCGTCCAACATTGGCTCAGGTCATGATCTCATGGCGTGTGAGTTCAAGCTCTGTGTCAGGCTCTGTGCTGACAGCTCAGAGCCTGGAGCCTGCTTCAGATTCTCTGCCCCTCCCCTACTCATGCTATGTCTCTCCCAAAAATACATAAACATTAAAAAGTTTTAAAGAAAATAGATTGAGCTGAGAAGGGTCTGGAGAAGTACATAGATATCAGGTCATGACAAACTTTGGAAACCACTGTAGGAATTTGAGTTTCATGCAAAGAACAATGAGACGCATTGGAGTATCTTTAGTAGAGAGAGATAAATATCTGTTTATGTCTTTAAAAGATCTCTTAATTGGCTGCTTATAGAATGGATTGTGGAGAGATAACAGGGAATCCAGCTAAGAAGCAGCTCTATGAGTCCGGGAAAGGGACGGTGGTGATTTGAACTAAGAGGTGAGAGTAGATGGAGAGGAGTGGACAGCTTGGGATATACTTTGTGGGGGTAATGTTATATGTCATACAGATAGAGAAAACAGAAAATAAAGGCTACTGTAATATATTTTTTTTTCTTGAACAACTGGTGGATCAATGAGCTGAGACTAAGCTGAGAAAGATTAGTGAAAACGATTTGGAAAGGAAGGGAAGAGGAGATTAAGAACATTTTATGAAAATTTGAAGCCTGAGTTGTCTATTCACTATTCATGCAGAGTTAGGTATACATTTGCAGGCCCAATGCAAAACTGAAAATGAGGGCTATTCGTTCAAAATGCAAGGGAAAATAGTGCCATTAAAGGTACTAAAGTATAAAGCTTTTTTTCTTTTTTCTATAGTCTTTCTCTTGACTTGTCATGGGATTTTTAAATTTGTTGTTTAAGGGGCTTCTGTGTGGCTCAGTAGGGTAAGCATCCAACTCTTGGTTTCGGCTCAGGTCATGATCTCGCAGGTTCATGAGTTCAAGCTGTGCATCTGGCTCTGGGCTGGCAGCACAGAGCCTGCTTTGGATTCTCTGTTTCCTCTCTCTCTACTCCTCCTCCCTTGCACTGTCCATCTCTCTCAAAATACATAAATAAACCTAAAAAAACTTTAATTGCTATTTTAAATTAAAAATTAAGATTGTACATTACTTGCATGGATTTTTTTCATTCATCTTTATATTGTACAGTGTTTTTTATAGCAAAAATAAGAAACAGTAACTCATATATAGAATCACCAAAATGATGCAATTCATATTGCATAGTTCATATATACATATATATTTTGGTTGCCCTACTTTTCTCCTACTGACACAAATAAGGTAGGGCTCCTGGGTCATCCATGTTTCTTAAAATGTTGTTGCTTTAATTCTGAATTTGAAGCAAGTTTTGATTCTAATGGAAAGCATGGTTTTTCATGGCTCTCAGTGCCTCTGATTGTAACTTACCTTGTTCTCACTTTGGGTCTCATTGAATTCTCCTACATCGTGAATCTACAGGAATTGTGTACTTGTGAGCATTGCAAATGCTACATTTATGTGTGTGTGTGTGTGTGTGTGTGTGTGTGTGTGTGTGTATGATTGGAGCAAGAATCAACAGTGGACATGCATATTACACGTACCTCCTCTGCTTGTGTGTCTTCTTTATTGTCCCACTGGACTTCAGCTCCAAAACTCAGTTCAAAGATAAAGTGATTAAGAATTTCAGCATGGTAAAACCCATCGGGAGATAATATTTATAGTAGAGGGAAATGGTTACTTATACTGAAAGGTACTGAGCAGCTAAGTAAGATGAAAACAGAAATGTCACCTTTGGATTCGGCATCATGGAGGTCATAAACAATCTCGATGCAGGTGATGTCTTTGGTATAGTGGAAATAACTATTTACTAAACCTTAGGAGATGATATGCCATGAGAAAAAAGCAGCAATGAAGTCAGCTTTTTCGAGGACTTTTGCTAGGAAAAGAAACAGAGAAATGGGGCTGTGTTTGCAGAAGGATGAGGTATCCAGGAAGTGACATTGATGTGTATGGCTGAAGTTCATTTTAATGTAGTAGTTATTCAGTATG
Organism: Crocuta crocuta; assembly: GCF_008692635.1. NCBI lineage: Eukaryota > Metazoa > Chordata > Mammalia > Carnivora > Hyaenidae > Crocuta > Crocuta crocuta. Next base: position 2,673,649 of record NW_027551557.1, read on the forward strand.
CAGAATTTAATGCAAGTTTTATATATCCTTTCTAAATTATTAAACCTTTGGACTATTTCTAAATATATTTGTATTTTAAAACAATATGTTCATGAATCTTCATATATGCATCCATTTCCCAAAGTGGTTGTATCAATTTACACCTTCATCAACAGAGAGAAGAGTTCCCAATATTCGCATTCTAATTCATGTCAGAATCTGGTCAAATGATCCTTTAGACCTCTCTATAAAAACCCATATTCTAAAAGATCTCACTTTGAGTTTCCCTTGGATCTCTGCGAATCAAACTTTGCTCTAAGCTCCCCAAGGCACAAAGAGTTTTTTAGATTTTTGTTTCTTGTTTCTCTCTGACTGGACTCTCGGGTATCAGTGGGTGATTACAGCAATAGTTTCCTTTATGGCTTTCAGGCCATGATCAAATGAAAACAAAACAGAAAGGCAAGAGTGCCATGCCTCTTTAAGCCTGTTATTTCAGGGAAATTGAGCATTTACATTTTGCAGTCTTCAGTTGATGAACATCATTTCATGGGCAAAAGAGGAATAAGATAAATGTAGATCTTTTTAAAATTTCCTCTATATCTTTGTTTTTAAAGTCTGATTCATGTTTGAAGCATATAGATTAGATCTCAAAAGTTTCCAACAAGCAGTTTACACAGCAAAAGAGAAGGAAGCAAGACCCAGAGAGTGCCTGGATTAAAAAGCTAGGTTAAGACTAGGGAATCCTAAAATCATATTTATTTAGAGGCATTTGAAAAAATACAAATAATAAATATTTGATTCTTAATCATTTTCCATCACAAAACACTTAATGATGGGAAGTATCTTAGTTTGGGTTAGACAGATGTAGGTCCTAAGTCAAGGATTTGAATGAAAGATGGTTTCTCCACTTGAGCTGCAGGAAAGTTGGTGTATTTATGCACCAACTCCTTTAGATATTGGTTGAAAGCTGTTTCCAGGGAACATTATTTTGGTGGCACTTTCAGCATGCTAGGTAAGCACTAAGAAGGCTCCAGCCAAAAAGATCCTAAGACTGACAGTAGGAAGTCAAATCTAAATGCAATAAAATGATAAGAGAGGGCCATGAATGGGGCATCAACTGAGGCTTGGGCTTGGGAGACACAATAATAATTAAAACAATGTTCTTCCAGTACTTGTTCCTGACATTACAACAAAACAGCCTCCTGCAACCACTTTGGAAATCAGCCATTGAGTCTAACCCACTGATTGACATATGAAAACATTGAGGCTCAGTGACATTTTAAGTGCCTTGCTCAAGGATGCACAAATGCAACAGAGAAATCATACATCTTGATTAATATATGAATCTGGTGAACATCATCAATAAATTATGTGTCTTCAAATATTTTGACAGAGATGAAGGAAGTAGCTGTCTTGGACATTCAAAGAAAGCATTTCAAAATGGAACCTGCTTAGCTAATATGTAGCCCCAACCAGACTTAGAAACAGGCAAGGCCATTAGACTAGACAACATTCAGGATCCCAACAGTTTTCCTTTTGCCATGGAAGTTAATTATTGTGCCCACAAAATATATCTGTGGATAGAGTCCCTGTGACACCCATGTTTTCTTTCTTGACTTAGACATAAATTTGGCAAAGGATAATCATGGGAAGTGGGCAGGACATTCCTTTTGTCATCTGACCTAGACCAGGATCAAGCAGTGTCCCCATCTTAGCACTTCATCTGGAGATAAATTCTCCTTTTCTGGGGTTTTGATCATCTATTTGTGGAACAGATTTGATTCACTATTAGTGAGAAAAATCCTAGCTGTTTTTCAACTCACCCAAGAGTGCTAACCGAGGGATTGACATTGATCTGACTTTTTTAAACAGTAAGGCTAGATCAAACTTCAAAGTGGAATTTGCATCTGTAATTATTTTGATTTGATTTCCCTTTGGCCCAACATCACATAAGAGTTGATATCCACCCCACCTCCAGAGACTGTGGTCTATGCTATTTATTCAATCCCTTCATTTTATACCAATAACAAGCTTAGAAATGTTTATCAGTCACCACTTGAGACTGATTGATACAACTGAGGAAGAAACAAGTGTTCCTATCTCAAGAAGGGCACCCAGTCTTCCAATGGGTTTATATTAAGTCATAAATACAATAGGCTAATTTATATAATACATTAAAAAATATCCCAGTTAAAATCACATAAGCCTCCATATTTTCAAGTGCAGCATACTTTTTAAAAATTGCTAAGAAAATATAATTACTTCTTTAATTCTATACTTCACAGTTGGTCAAGTTAATATTTGAAAAACATCTGATAACTGGTGGGCATTTCTGCCTAATTTCTATGAAAGCATTTACCCTGATTTCATATCTTAATAAAAGAATGCCGTTTAGGAGTTCAGAGACTGCGCTGTGCTGTTAAAGGCATTCCTAAGAGTACATCTTTTTTATTGATGAAATTCCTCCCGTCTGGGAGGAACAAAGTATAAAGCAATAAATAAGAGAACAAGGAGAATAGATTAACTCTCTCTGACCAAACATTCCTAATTCTAAATATAGTTCAAGAATTTCTCTTTTCAGTTTTAACAAAAGATTTGTAGATAACCTGTAACACTAACATCCTTCCAGATATTTCCAGATGATTATTTAAATGTATTACTTTCCAAATTTTAATATAAGTAGGGGTTTATATATGTACGTAATAATGGAAACTGATTCTAGAAATATTTATGCAATGTGTATCTATGAAAAATCAGAAAATACTTCATCACTTATTTCTCTTAATAGTATTTTCTAACATTCATTTGGTTTTTATTTTATCTAGCTGAACTAAAGTTAAATATAGGGTTGTGTTTTCTGCCACATTTTTGTTTTCAGTTTTTTTAAGTTGTAGCCACCAATGAATAACCGCATAAGAATCCACATGTCATCTTAATTTCTACCAAATATTTTAAAAAGCTATGTGTGTTGGTTAATAAAACCTGTAATAAAGGTGAGGAGTAAACAGAGGTCTCTGTAGAAGTAAAGAAGTAATACTGCAGAATTGACCTTTATTCTAGAACCAGTTCATGGAAAGTGAGTACACAGAACTCCAACACAGGAGCTGGAGGGTGAAAAAAATGAAAGTCAGTAGTAAATACTATTAAGTAAATAAACCAACAATCAAATCATGTGTTATCTGTAGGCATATTAGAGATAAGTATTTTTCAGTCTTGAAAATAGCTATGTTGTGTCATCAGACAGCTTTACATACCCTGATGCAATCTTAACCTGGCAAAAGAAAAAAATTAAAAATTTCTTCATGAAATTTCTTCACTAGTGTACAAGTGTGAAACTTAGTATCTAACAGATCTGATGAAAACTGACATTTAAATTTTTTAAATAAATTTGCAAAGATAAAGATAAAAGCACAAACAGTAAACCATGCTAATTGTCTTAGCTAATTTATAGATTATCAGTTAATTTTAGCTTTCCTTCCCATCTTCAAATTTAATTATGTCAGGGAGCTTATTACTATTTACTGCATTTGGTTGTCCTGCAAACCCCATTTGTATTTTCATATATACCAGATTCTCATTATAATTGGGTTTATGCTGTATGGGCTGTAGGGCCCTTGCCTTTGTAAACGTGTCTTAGAAAGTTGCCCCAGTAACTAATAAACCTGACCCTTTCAGCCCATAGGGATCTCTTTCATCTCTGTATCCTAATAAAACTTACTAACAATTAACTCATAATCTTAACCTTTGTATGCCTTTGTAATTTATTTTTGGTAAACTCTTTTCTTCATCTTCACTGATTAATGGCTTAGTTAGAGCAATGACAGTGCAAACTTTGTGCATTTGTGTGTGTGTGTTTGTGTGTTCCAGACACCAACCCAGTGCATTATTATATCTGCTATTAATATTTTTGTTGAATGAGCCAACTTCCTTTGGATAGACATGAGCTGTCCACTTCTGTGTGATACAGTCTTCCCTCCAGGGGGATTAAAATAATATGTCAGTATGTGAAGATAATAAATGATCACATCTGAACAGTTCTTAATATGTTGCATCACAGTGAGTTAAGGAAACAGAGCTGTTGAGCCCTAAAAATTAATTAATAAAAAATTACCTCTCCTAAATAAGAAATTGAGCGCAAAGGATGTGTTGTTTGGTCATAAGGGCCACAATTAGAATTTATGCTGGTGATGTCTGTATTATTTATAAGAGGAGTAAATATATTATAGACAGAAAGTTCTATGCAAAGATTGTTCCAACCAATATTGTTTAAAGGATTATCTAGGAAACAGAAATTAGATTAAATTCTTAGGTGAAACAGCCCTTCCTTGCTCCCCAGTTATTTCTATGGGTTTTTAAGACACTACACTTTTCTTCTTTGTCCATTACTACTGAGGGTCATCAAAAAGAAATCAACCATGACTTGAATTCCTTAGAAATAAATCACACTATTTCTTATTTTCCAGTATAACTTGAAGCAATGATTCAGACTCTTCTTTAAGCCTATAATATGTAATAGCAAGTGACTGAATCAATAATAAGATGGATATTCATATACAGACCTAAAGAAATTTCTTATAGTAGTCACATCTTGATATGAATAAATATTAGCTCAATGGAAATATCTTTAATAAATGTATATCTCGATTCTGGAGCTTTATACCAGTTGATAGAATATTAATCTGTTTTCAGAGCACCTATTCTCCTTTAGGTCTTCTTGCTGGTATTTGCTTTGTTGGAAGATTGATTGCATTACTGGCCCCAATTCTTCACTACCACTACTCCCCCTTCCCATAACCAGGCCCTGAGTCATGTAACTTTATAATTACTTTCTGCTCTGACTTTGGGTTCGGCAGTGTGACTCGCATTTGCAAATGTGATGTTGGCAAATATGACATTCACAAATTTATGGAAAGCACTTGTGTAATTAGGCTTACTCTGAGAGTTGCTCTCTGACACTGCCCTGAAAATGATATGCCCAGGCTCACCTGCCAGAGGAAGAAGCACATGAGGCAGAGCTGATACTTGGAATTGTCCCAACCAGGGCCATCTAGGTCAGCCATCAGGACATCTATCTGCATGTGACTGACATGCTCAGTCAAGATCAGAACCACACAATCAACCCACAAAAGTGTTAGCTAAATAGCTACCTATTGTTTTAAGCCATCATATGTTGAGGTACTGTGTTACATGGCATTGAAGTGAAAATACTTGAGTGATCTACCTTGATTTTCAGTGTTCAAATATGTAGTTAATTGTCACTTATTAATCACAGGTATAGAAGCATGTGCACAGGCATGACAATCCCTTGAATATGTCAATGATTCCTTTCTACAGATATGGTATCAAATTCAATTTAAAACACAATGAGGTTTTTTTCTACAAAGTTCTGAGAAAGTTCAAACTATGGTCTCTTCATTTTTTCTATAAAAAAGGAATTGAGCAATTTCAGAAAGATCCACCTGGACTGCATCTTGAGTTTTCTAGAATTACATAAAAATTTTCCAACTAATAATATGACAGTAGATTTTAGTAATGCTCTAAAAGGCAATCTCCTCTGCTGCATGGAATAGAAAATAGAATAGAAGAATAGAATAGAATAGAATAGAAAAGAAAAGAGTAGAGTAGAGTAGAGTAGAGTAGAACAGAATAGAACAGTAAATATATATTATTTCTCACTGTTCTGTGGGTTGACTAGGCAGATCTGGTCTGGGATAGCTCAACAGAAGCTTGATAGCGAAGAATAGCCTCACTCACATGTCTGGAGCATCAGCTAAGATAGCTGAGACCTCTCTCTAAGCTTCTTCACACGATAGCAGAAGAGTTCCCAGCAGCAAGGGAGGTAAGCCCCCACGATCAAAAAGTTTTAAGTTTCTGTTAGTACTACATTTGTCCTATTGGCCAAAGCTAGAATCAGTACGGGGGAGACATGGGGTGAGAGTGTTTATAAAGGCAAGAATTGGCAGCTATTTTGCCAATGGTCTTCTTCTTACATCATCTTCTAGATGGGGGACCAGAACCCTCACAAGCCCATTTCTCCAAACTATGCAATAAGCCCTACAAGCTAATCCATGGAAGACAATTCCACCCACTTTAAAATGTAGATTTTATTATTATTTAGGTGTGGTAAGACCAACAGATCAGAGAAGACTGCCATTGAAAAGATAATTTGCCACTCACAGCTCCGAAGAGGAGGGGGCACACTGCCCCACAGGAGAAACATAGCAGGAAGCACCAGGATCTGTCAGGAGGCAGAGAACGGGAGGGGAGATTTTCTTATGGTTTCTGCTGGAATGAATGGGCAAGAAAGGGTATGTAGGCTTAGAATTGGTTGGTTGAAATAATTTCAGCAGACTTTGGGGTACAAGGGCTGCCCCTGGGTAATTAGGGCAGGGGGGTAAAATAATACTAATAGAAAAGTGAGGGGATGGATTTGGGGGTGGTTTACATACAAGACTCTAGTTTGAATTGCTATTCTAGGAATTATTAGCTCTTAGAGGGGCAGGACCTTTGGGGCTAGCAAGGCCCCAGATCTCAAAGCATCAGAAATACAGAAAGTAGAAAAGCATGATGAATTCAACCCCTACTTCAAAATGTCTTCTTAAGGCAATAGTATATTACTCTTCTAAGAAAAGAAGGTTTGGGGAGTCCAAACTTTACATCAGAAAATAATAGAGATTGGGCCTGCTGATGATATGACCACAACTTCCTCGAAGTATTTTTTTAAAGGATTTCTCAGTCCTGTCTGAGGTTTACAGCAGTAACTTATTGCTGTTCTATCCCCTTTCTAGGATTTTCTTTATAATGTTTAACATTAATGTAGGACCATCTTAGCATTCTGCTGAGTGCCCCCTCTAAATGTGTGTGAAAAATGTATGCCATGTTCTCTGAATTTCTTCAGGGGAAGCAATCGGAGATAAACAGAAGGCAGTGTCAACTTAATGCACTTTAACAATGATTTATTGGGCACCTACTAGGTATGGGGCACTCTGATAGGTGCTGGAAGATTTTAATCAAATGCCATTTATGCCCTCAAGGGCATAGTTTAGTGAGCATGAATTACAGGAAAACAAATGACCGAGCTACAGTTAGAAGTCATTCTATTGAAATGAGTCACAGACAGCTTCTGAGAGGATATCCTCCAAGTAGGACCTCATGGATGAGTTTGACATGTGGCTGTAGGGAGCATTTCAGGCAGAGGGAACTACATGTGCAAAGGCACAGAGGTTGAAATTAACATGTCATAAGGAACTGCAAGCACTTCCTGTATGACCAGAACCTGGGATGCTTGTGTAAATGTGGTGACAGACAAGTCTAAGCAGGAAGCAGTTCATGATCAATGAGTTTTAGGTTGAGAAATGTGAACAACTTGCATTTTTAAGTCTTTTGGCCTCTACTGTGAAGGACCATAAGCTCTCTGAGGATAGGGATTCTATCTGTCTTTTTTACTCTTGCTCCCCAGTAAGAAGTCTGACCCATAGTAAGTTTTCATGGGCCAGAGGCCACCTTGCTAATTAAATGCTCCAGATGCCTCCCTATATTTCCCATTTCTCCTTGTGGTTAAATTCAAGCCTTGTGACTAGTTCTGGCCAAGGGCTGTAAGTAGAAGTAAGTTGCTTACTGTTTAGATATAGGAGGTGAAGATGAGAGACGAGTCTCTCAAAATGTAAGATGACTCAAAATCTTGCTTGAATGGTTCAGAAATAGTTAGAAGAGATTGGTTCAATTTTGGATATCCTGCCTTCAAGATGGCTATGGAATGAAGTTTTAAGTGGAATAGAGCTAAATTCTACAATGTATGATACAGGCAGTAATCACTATGGGCAATCAGGAAGAAAAGTGTTAAAACATGTGCTTTATGGAGTCTACTAGAGTGACCCACCATCCAGGTTTACCCATCCAGAATTTGAGGAGTTTCTCAGGACACAGGAGTGACTTTTGGTGCCCACACCAAAAGAGCCCCAGGCACATCAGGATGGTTGGTCCCCCTTGGTCTGTTGTGTCTTACTGCCTGCAAGGAACAGCTATTAATTGTTTCTCCTCTGGACTCAGAAATTTGGATTGGAGAGAACTGGACTACTTTTCTCCAAACTTTTGTATCTCAACTACCACTCAATTATGTTGACAATGAACCCTGATGTATCAGAGTAGGCAAGAAAGTATGGATACTGTAGGCCAGTATTGTTCTGGAACCAATTTTCAAGAGCTGATTCTGCTCATTTCTTCCCCTTCCACATTTAGTGAGTCACACTAATATATTGAAATTAGCCATAGTGGAAGGATGTACATGGTGGAAACCAGCAATACTATAAACCAAGGTTTCTGTCTGTCACCCCCAATCCCAAAGCTCGTTTTAAAGCATTTGCCAACACAACACTGCCAGAAGGTGACTTTAAAAAGTTTGGCAGATATTGCATTGTGAGAGAAACCAAATGTAGATGCAGCTGGTGCCCCATTCCATCCCTTTACCAAGGCAGTGCATCTATCCTCCAGATGCTATGTGTGTTGGTTGCTAACAATTCAGAGCCATCCCTTTCTGAGAATTGTCCTCAGCTGATAGGAGCTACCTTCCCTGGAAATGCCTGGCAAGTAATATCCTAAACCCAATAGTGACCTGTATCCAATGACTGACTCATAGAGTGCTATCAAAATTACCTTTGATAGACTTTATTTCATGTTGGGAAAATACCATAATACCATGCATACTCCAGAACTGCCCTTGGGATCCAGCTGAGACTAGTCTCCAGCTGAAACCACATTCTTGCCCACCTACTTCTCCCTCCCTATCTTGCTTCCTTTCTTCCCTTAGTTTCCCCAAGAGCGTCCCTCAATAAATCACTGGTTTGAGAGTCACCAGCTTAAGCTTTACTTTTAGGGTACCTGAATTAATATATCCAGTGCAGGAGAATTTTTATGGCATGAACATACGATCATATGATCTTTAGTATATCTTCACATACAAACTAACAAACAATTGAGAGAACTTTATGATCTTCGTGCTTCCTTTGAGCAAAGAGCATCCCTTTGATTCTGAGCTTGGTGGAATATTATGATGTAATTCTCTCCCATTACCTTCTGCATACCTAGTAGTAACCTTGAAATGCTTTCAAGGAGTGTTTTCAATTTTGTATTTTGAACTTTGGATATTCCTTTATTTAGCTAAGTTGTGTGGAAAGATGAAATTCCAGTGTATTCACATGACATTTACGGTAGAGAAATTTAGTGGCAGTAGGCAATCATGTGGTGCAGTCACTTATGGCTGAATTATACCATTTGTAGCTACTTAGCATTCTGAACCATTCCTCTCTGTCTGGAAAAATCATAAAAAGGGGTCCGTCAGCACTCTGAGTCACTGCTAAAAAGCTTATGCATCCTCACACCTGCATTTAAATGAGTGTTTCCGGGGCACAAATAGAAGAACCTTAGAGAAATGAAATGAAGCACTCTTCCAGAGAAAAACAATGTTGGTCTCCATCTACATTGGTAAATTGACTACAAGAAGAACACTTCTGGAATTAATTTATTAATAACAATCATTTCGAATAACTTCTTTACTTCATGTTTTTAAAAATGAGGAAAGATCATATAAGAAGGATTATAATCAAGTCAAAATATGTGATGATATCCCAACTATGAAGGAAGAGCAACTGATATGTCCCGTCTTCTATAAATATGTGGCGAATACATAAATCATGTCAACAATAGGATCAGAACCAAAATTGTGACTACCTCATCTTGAGTTTCTCCGTTCTTAAATTTTACTTTGTATTAGGTATAATTTACATTGAGTACAGTGTGTAAATCTTAGATGTATGTCTTGATGAATTTATAGACACATGCAGGCATGTACGCATAATCACCACCATATTGAAATAGAACATTTCTTGTTGTTTTTGTTGTTAGAGAGGGTGAGAGACAGAGAGAGTGCAAGCAAGGGCAAGGGACAAAGGGAGAGAGAATCTTAAGCAGGCTCCACACTCAGCACAAACCCCAACACTGGGCTCAATATCACAACCCTGTAATTATGACCTGAGATGAAATCAGGAGTCAAACATTCAACCGACTGAGCCACCCAGGTTCCCCTGAAATAAAGCATTTCTAATACCCCAGAAAGCCTCTTCAATTACCTCACAACCAAAAGGTAACCACCATTATGACTTTACATTGTAGATTTTCCTGGATTTCCTTGTTTCTGTGGAAGAAGTGTTTACCTAAATAACAGCAAGAGTAATCCAGCAATGGTACCCCTTGCTGCCCATTTAAAGCATCCCTTAGGCCACAATGATCCCAAGAAATTATTAGCCTTTTGTCACTTATCTGCAGAAAAACTCACCCTCCCATTGCCCCCACTGGGTACCCTTAACCCAAGCTATTACCATGTTCTCAGTGTGATCCTTGAAGCTTTTGTCCACTTTCTGGTTGCAAAATATTTCCAAGGCTCACAGTACTGCTGTTCTAGATGTGTGCTCCAGATCCTGTATTTAGATCTTTTCAGGTATCTCTCACATTCCAGATGTAAGAAAGACCCTGTGAATGCCCCAGAGTCAGTGCCTCCATGCTGTCATATGAGTTGGGTCATATGGGAAGGACAGATTCTATTGCCACATCTCCAGCCACTGATCCTTAGATGTGCACAGCTCAGAAAATGTCACAGTTTGGCTAATCCTTAGACCAGCCTCTTACAGAATTGTTCAAGACAAAATGGGTTTGGGAAAACTACAGCCTCTTTGCATGATGCTCTACACACGTTTTACTCCATTAATACTGAACAGTTTCTAGTTCCCAACATACTATGTTGGTTCCTGGCTCCCTGCCTTTGCTCATCTTATTACCTCTTTTTAGAACTATCAATTTTACTTTTCTTGACCTGGATGCTTTATTCTTCCCTCAAATCTAAGCTGAGTTGTCACATCCCAGAATCTCAAGTTCAGTTAAGTCCTTTCCCTGAGTCCCATGCTAACGTGCCCCTTAAGCATTATTTCCACTGTTTCCTAAATTTGAGGTGGTTTCTGCTCCTTGGCAGCTCCAAGTGTCCAAGTACATTCATTCTTTACATTCAAATGTGGATACTGCCTCAATGAGAGCTTTCTAGCTCCTCTCCAATAAAGCTTACTTCTTCCTCTCTATACAAATTTGATTTTTTACTACACTTCCTGGTTCTTACATTTTATCTTTCCTGGTAGATTGCAAAAAGTCCCTGAGAAGCGGGACCATGTCTTATTCAACATTGGATTACAGTCCACTCCAGCACCCATCTCAGTACCCCAAATGCAGTAAGTGTTCACTGAACAGATGCAGGCAGACTTGAGTGGATTAATCACATCGGTTGAACTGGGTCAAAGATATTTTATTATATTAGTTCCATTATCTGACTTTGGAGAAGGTAATATAACCTACAGAGTTGACATGCCCTTCATATCATAAAGGCTATGTCTCAAGAATCATCTTTCTGAATCACTTCACCAACTCTAGCCTTTGGCTTTTTGTTCCAGGCGCATTTTTCACAAAGAAACAAAGCTGGTGGGGCACCTGGGTGGCTCAGTCAGTTAAGCGACCGACTTCAGCTCAGGTCCTGATCTCGCGGTCAGTGAGTTTGAGCCCTGCATCACATTGGGCTCTGTGTTGGCAGCTCAGAGCCTGAAGCCTGCTTCAGATTCTGTGTCTCCCTCTCTGTCTCTCTGCTCCTCTCCTGCTCACCTTCTGTCTATCTCTGTCTCTTAAAATGAATAAACATTTTAAAAAAAGTAAAATAGAAAAAGAAACAAATTGGTTAGTAGAGGTAGCAGATGTACTGTCAACATGATGAGAAGTAGAAAAAAAAACAAATTTGCATTTAAAAACAGATACTGGGCTTGTGGCTAGGTCAGGCTTGCTAATTATATCACTCCCTTAATGGCTTCCTAAAGTCTGATATTCACATTGACAAATCCCAACATGCCTTAGACCTTGATGGTCACTCACACATAGGTAAAAACTTGGATTATTAAATTTGCAAATTCGAAGGGTCACCTTTGCATATTTTCTGTGAAATTTGTTTTGATTGTTTTGATTTGTTTGGGTTAGGAACAATTAAAGTTTCCCATAGATGTATACAATAGTCTATAAATGCAGTGCTGCTCTCAATCCCTCTACACCTTTGTATCTGGGCTCCCGAATTTTGATTTTAAAATTCAAAACTGTGGAATTAACTCAAAAGTCTGAGCTGTAAAGGTGGGACCCTCATCTATGTACATCATGGAACACGTAAGATAGAGATCCCTGACATCAGATGGTATGTCTTAGTTTCAGAGCATGTGAAAAGGTAGAGCTTTTGGTCTAAGTTATATAATGATGATGTTTTTATTAAGTTTACAGGTCTAAAAATATCTTTTACTAGATGAAAGTATTTTTACCTACCAGAAGTGTTATATAGTTTGTAAAGTTGAGCCAAAATTTTAAGCACAAAAAATGATCTGCTTTCTTTACTACTCTGGGGGACTATTTGCGAGCTATCAAATATAAAAGCTGTTTAGAACTCAAAAGGGGGGGTGATGTAGGATCTACTTAGCTTTGAGCAGCACCAATAAAGAATTCTCCCAAGGTTTATACTAAATGAGTTGGGTTATTATTAATTAGTAGGAATAAAACAATTATCAGATCATGTACAGCACCGTTCTTAATGTGGCCTGCCTAGGAACCCTCTTAGGAGGGTGCATGGCAATTTCACTCTTTGCTTTCTTATATAATAATATCATAATGGCCCAAGCACAGGGGAATTTTAACAAGAGTTATACCAGCCCATCTAAGAGAGGTCTCAATGGCCTTCCAAGAGGTAAGGAAAAAACATGAAAGCAGAGGTGAGAACAGAGCCATTCCTTACTGAAGACATCTTGAGTCTTTTGTTTTTTCTCTTTTCTAGTTTTTCTTTCTATTGTCAAGGATATTTGCATTCTTCCTGCAAGTTGTAAGGGGAGGAAGTAGCACACTCACTCCTTTGTCACCACGATGTCTCAGTTTGTAACTTGCTTACCTGAGATTATTGTTTTTTCAAATGAATGTAGGTATTAATAAGAACTTTACTGTTACTGGTGTTTCTGGTTTGGGGGATTTTTCTGGAAGAGGGATATCTCTATAACTCATAGGGCCAGTAATCTTGCAACATTATTTCTATCAACTAAAAATTTATCAAGTTATTTTATATACCAGGAATTTTGATGGTCTTTGCATGGCCTCTTGACAATCATTTTGGGAAGGTCTTATTATTATGAGTAAAGACTGGTTTACCCAAAGTGATACTGTTTCTGAGGGACTGACCTGATGTTCAAACCTGGGTCTGTATTATTTCAGAATATCACCTTCTACCTGTCCCACCTTCTACCCATCCCACCCCACATTTAGAAAACTAAATGTTTTCTAAATTTAACTGAAAATGAACTTCTCTTAAGCAGTTTGTTTTCCTCTTGAAAATTTGAATTACGTAGTCTGGACTGGACCTCAGGAATCTAGAATTTGAACTTTTGTCCATCCAGGTGTTTCAGGTTTACTCTATCATACGTAATATATTGCCTTAGGTCAGGGCTTCTCAGATGTTTACGAGAGCGTACGCGTCACTTGGGGATCCTCTTAAAAATGCAGATCCTGATTTAGGAAGTCAGGCCTGTGCCTGAGATTCTGCATCCCTGCCTGGATCCCAGGACATCCAATGCTGCCAGTCCACAAACCACACTTTGAGTCACAACATGGTGCTGCTGATTAAGTTAAGCTTCCTGTGAACACTGTTTACTCAGTGTAGTGTCTTTTTTTTTGTACATTGACTTGTAAAAATCCCCTACTATGTCTTTGAGGAAACAAACAAAAAAAAATAGCATCTTTTAGACAATGACATTAGTCAGAGTTCAGTGCTTTAAATGAATTTTATAACTAGAACAGCAAATATGTTACCTCTTTTAGGAATAAAACATTTAACTTAGTATGTCATGTATCCATCAGACATAAAGTCTGCATCTGGTTCATTCTTAGAGAACAGTTCCTCACCTAAATCAGGCTCATAAAAAGGCATTTCTTAAAGGAATTATATTTTGTCTTAATCTTTTATTGGTTTTAAAAGTGGGTCTTATATTTTATATCCCATATTCTAGCACCTAGATACTTTTTTTAGGGTGAATCTGTGAATTTTCATTCAAGAGTATATATTGACCTCTCAGGTACAAAATAAAAGCACAGATTTTTAAAAAGATGGTTAATAAGCCTGTATAACATACAAGGAGAAAAAGAAGACTTAATGAGACTGAAACTAACCTAAACATACTTAAGCAAGTAAGGACAAAACTGAGTTGGATTTTAATTCATTTCCCAGACTTGTGATGCCCAATGTGATGATGTTTATAACCACAGGCTTTTAAATAATAATAGTTATAACTGTAATTTTAAAAACAAGAAAGAAATAACCCAACAGAGGTTAAAGTGGCAAAAACAGCTCTTATTCGGGAACTACTGCAGTGGGGGAAAGGGAACCTCAGTGTAGGACCAGGATCCAATCTGAGCACAGGAAGGAGGAGAGAGGACTTGTAGCCAAGCAGCAAGTGGGGCCAGTGGATAAACAATTGCCAGGAGGAGCATCAGGAGTACAGGGGAATGCTGGCTAATCTGATCTGACAACACTCTTGCTGCAGACATGCCAAGGGTAGGGGATGAGGAATTTGATCAGAGAGATTGAGGGAGATCAGTTATCAATGGTGGGGAGTTTTCTCTGAACTGACTTTGTAAGTTGCTTGTCACAACTGGGTGATCCAGGCTGGACAAGAGGTTGCGAAGGTCAAGGACTACAGGGTTTGGATGAGCCTGTCTAGTTAGGTCATGGAGGGCATCTTGTCAAAAGCTGTGTTAAAAACTAACATCTACTGAGCAGTTCCTTTGTATTAATATGCACTAATGACTGCGCTGAGCAGCAAGCCTCTGAGCTAAGTGCTCTCTGCCCCTTGTACAGAAGAGGAAATGGAGAACTTGAACAACTGCCCCCACTTCCATGACCAGACTCATGGGATCGTTGGTCCCTGAGCTAGAATGCCTCTGTGCACATTTCCTATGCACCTGAGGAAAGTGGAGGAATTAATATTTGTTGTAAAGTGTTCTTGAGATTCTATCTCTCCCCCTCTCTGCCCCTCCCCTGCTCGCTTGCTCGCTCTCTCTCAAAATAAATACATAAACTTAAGAAAGAAGGAAAGAAAGAAAGAAAGAAAGAAAGAAAGAAAGAAAGAAAGAAAGAAAGAAAGAAAGAAAGAAAGAAAGAAAGAAAAGAAGGAAGGAAGGATGGAAGGAAGAAAGAAAGAAAAAGAGTGAACCAACTCTGGATGATAAAATTCATCTAAACCTCCTAATGCTACTTGATATAATCTCCCCTCGCTTTTTTTAAATTTATTTTTTTAATATTTATTTATTTTTGAGAGAGAAACAGACAGAATGCCAGTTGAGGAGGGGAAGAGAGAGAGGGAGACACAGAGAATCCCAAGCAGGCTCCAGGCTCTGAGCTGTCAGCACTGAGTTCGACCTGGGGCTCAAATTCAGGAACAGGGAGATCATGGCCTGAGCCAAAGTCCGAGGCCCAACCAAGACACACAGACGCCCCTCCCCTCACTTTGAGACAAAGCCTGTGGAAGCACAGAAGCTGTGTGCCTTCCCAGTTGTGTTTATCTCTCCCCGTCTCCTTCCTTCTTCCCAACACCGCCTTGTCTACCACCGATGCCATTCATCTCCCAGGACTGTGTGAGGTCCAGGCTCAAGGGGATTTTCAACAGTTTTTTTTTACATGGAGCACTACCTTTTCTAGTCTCGAATTAAATTTCTCTAATGAGACTAGAAACAAAGTCAAACAAATGAGATATAAGAAACAAAGTATAATTTTCCAATATCCATAAGAATGTTCTACATAACGGACAATGTTTGACACCAAGTTCTTTTTTTTTTTTTCTTTTAATCAAACAAAGGCAAGGTGGATTCTTTGAAATCCCAGAAGGGGGGCTCTTTTAACAGACCTTAAATTGCCTTAATTTAAAGCAGGCATATAGAATACAAAATGGTGTTTAAAGAGCTGTAGAGATATTAATTAAAATGGACTTACTGAAATGCCAAGGATATCATCACTTCAGAAAATTAAATTAAACACTGAATGTCAACGGCGAATTAACATGAATAGACTTATCTATCGTTGTCCAAATGTATTTTACCCACTAAATGTGTAATACATGACAATTAACCAGAGGTTATGGATTGTAGCTGAAACCCAATCACATTCTCCAGAATTCTAATAGACAAATGCATTCAGGTCAAAGAATATTAACAGAAAAGCTTCTGTTGCTGAAAGGGCAAGAAGAGTAGGTTTCCAAAGAAGTGTTCAAAATTACGCTTAATTGTTCCCTTCTTGATCTATTGTTCTTGTGATTTAGAAAAACTGTGTGCTGCACGTTAGACTACTTTAATTACAGTAGTGTCAAATATGTAGGCCCTTCTTTAAAAAAAAAAAGAGAGAGTGAGAGTTTAGTTTCTGTGGTTTATGAAAGTCAGAGAAGCCAAAGCACAGTTAAAAGCTGATATCTTAGCTGAGAATTTTCCTCTCTTCTTCCCAAGCAACAGAATTTTTCTAAATGTTTGCCTGATAAAGGAAGTTGGGTCCAAAATCAGTGATCACTCTCTGTTAGGGGTCCAATATCCAGCACTTTTTTCACCTCAGTACACCTTGCTTTCAAAAAGCATGGCTATATAAAACTTGCTGTTAAAGTCTTACCTTGTTATAGAGCACAGCCATAAACATTATACTGTATTGAGGACTCTAACACTACAGAAAAAAAAGGGAGATCTATTGTCTGTAAGAAATAGGATAAATAATCTAGCAAAAATAAATTTTATTTTCACCCAAGGTTTAACCCCTTAATGCATGTATTACTTAAAGAAATGAAATGCTCCAGAATGCTCTGCTTTGCCTTTTTTCTTCTTTTTTTCTTTTTCCTGCTCATTGACTTTAACATACTATGAATGGAACCTGTCACTAAAACCGCACTTCAGGAATCATATGCTCTCCTTTTGTATATATCCTTCTAAATCTTTGGTTAAACCCAATGTTTAAGGTTTGCAAAATGGCTCCAATCCAAAATTGGGTTAACATTTGCATTTTCCCTGAAGTGGGACTCTGAGATGCAGTTCAAACAACTTTTTGAGTAATCCCCACTGGTAGGTTTTAGCATCACCAGCTGGCTTTTAATGAGCCATTTCCCCCTCTCTACTAAGAGGAAAGAGTCTTAAACATAGACTCAATGCTTATCAATTCAGCTGAGCCTGAATCCATAGATGGGTGGTTATCCAAATGTGGTCCCTAAACCAGCAGCATCAGCATCCTCTGGGAACTTGGGAGAAATGCAAATTATCGGGTCAACACCTCTGACGTGGGGCCCAGCAATGTGTGTTTTAACAAGCCCTATAGGCGATTCAGATGCACACTCAATTTTGAGAGCCAGTTTTGTAGATACTTGTTTCAAACTGATACCAAAGAATAATGCAGCCATTAGGATTAGCAATTTTCAATTTTATGAACTTTTATGTTGTACAGGTAAAATGGCCTCAACTGCTTAGTGTGCACCAGGTATATTCACTGGTGTTGAAAATGTTTTGGAACCAAATAGAAATAGTAGGTGTCCAACATTGCAAATATACTAAATGCCACTGAATTCCTTACTTTAAAATATGGCTAATTTTATGTTATGTGAATTTTACCACAATTTTTTTAAAGGTAAAATGTAACAGAAAACACCTGGAAAATCAAGAACTTTAGACATGCCAGTCTATGACAATAAACCTATAGATTAAAAATTCTCTGGGTTCTTGGGTGGCTCCGACTTCAGCTCAGATCATGATCTCAAGATCTGTGAGTTCAAGCCCTGCATCAGGATCTGTGCTGATGGCTCAGAGCCTGGAGCCTGCTTTGGATTCTGAGTCTCCCTCTCTCTGTCCCTCCTCCTACTCATGCCTAGTCTCTCTCTCTTTCAAAGATAAATAAATATTTTTTAAAAATCCTCCAACACTAATCATTCATATATTGAGCATATCCTTGTTTTTTCTAGACACACGGTATGATATATTTTAATTACACAATTACTAAGTTTTCCCAAGTATACATGGAAAATAGAGTAGCCACAAAACAGTGATTTGAGTGCTAGTCATGGAAAATTTCTCATTAGAATTTCTTGATGAGTCAAATAGTTTCAATTATAAATAGAACAAGGAAAATCATCATTCGTTGCCTATCATTGTTAGAGTGAGGATTATAAAAGATGCAAAAAGGATAAAAACCAGGCTTCTAAAAAAATCTTTATTTATTTTGTGATAGACAGGAGGAGGGGACAAGAGAGAGAGGGAGAGAGAATCCCAAGCAGCCTCCACAGTATCAGTGCCTTGATCCCATGAACTGTGAGATCATGACCCGAGCTGAAATCAAGAGTCAGACACTCAACCGACTGAGCCACCCAGGTGCCCTAAAAACCAGACTTTTAAAATTAAACATTAGGAAATGTGTTATAGCACACCACCCTCATGTTGCACAACCTAAGGAAGTCAGTCCATATTATACTTCGTAAGTAGTTTTATTCCTTAGGGAATATAATGTAGAATACATTATAAAAAATATATTCTATAGGTAGAATATATTTTATAATATGGTCTGAGGATGCCCCCTGCAGTTGTGCAACACAAAGGTCTTAGATATTGACCTTTGTAGGGAAAGGATCTAATTTATGTTTGACACTTCCTTTCAGGGTATTGACTTCCTATCCCAATAGTGTATTAACAAAAACCCTGTGTGTTTTGTCATCAAAGTTTTGTTGTTTACATTTAATTCTTTGTTTTTTAAAATATGTTTTTAATGCTTTTATTTATTTATTTCTGAGAGAGAGAGAGAGAGTGTGTGTGTGTGTGTGTGTGTGTGTGTGTGTGAGCGAGGGAGGGTCAGAGAGAGAGGGAGAGACAGAATCTGAAGCAAGCTCCAGGTTCTGAGCTAGCTGTCAGCACAGAGCCCGACGTGGAGCTTGAACCCTCAAACCGTGAGATCATGACCCAAGCCAAAGTTGGACGCTTAACCAACTGAGCCACCCAGACACCTCTTTAATTCTTTATTTGAACATTATTACAGTCTGCAAGATGGTAACAAAATTTAACATAATTTTTCCAATTATTAATTAGAAAATTAATTGCCGTTTATTGAATAATACAATGCTTTTTTCACATTTGAGACAAAAGCTTATCAGACTAGATGTGTGAAGTAGAGTAAGTTACCTCACTTTTGTGTGCCATAGTTTCCTCCTCTGAATAAATGAAGATACAACACCTTCCTCAACAGTTAATATACGGGGGACATTTAACAGGTCTCTAACACAAAATAAACAATCAGCATTGCATCATTACTGATACTACTACTAGGATTTTTACTATTTAATTATCATTGTCCTCTCTAAGTCAACACACTGGTATTCTTTTTAGGATATTTATATTTATATTCATAAGTGAGATGATCTGTGTTGCTTGTGTTTATTTAACCTTGACAGACTTTGAATGAAGGACTTGTTAATTTCATTTTAAAAAGCTCTATATCTTTTTATTTTTATCATATTAAGTGTAAAATTTATCTTTACTGTGATACATTGACAGAGTTTCTCCCAAACCTTTATGAGCCCTGAAACTTGAAAGACAAGACTTTGAAAACCATTTCACAGTTTTCTTTGATATTTTGACCTGTTTTAAAAAAATTCTTTTGGATCAGTTTTGGCAAAGAGATTATTTTAGAATGAATTGGTAGGAAGATAACTTCCAGTAAGGAAGTGGCTCTGACAGTCTAGGCAGGAGATGACAGTCCCCAATCTTAAATTCACCTCTTTCGCAATTTATCTCGGGTACAATAATGGCAATACCATCTTTCCTGTTGGACGATTTGCTGAGTGTCTTTCTTAGTTCTCTCCTTTCCCCCAGGACCCACATTCCATGCCTCGACAAAGGCTGTTGGCTCCATGTCTAAATTGCATCCAGAATGCATCTACTTCCATCTCCATGGATTCTGCATTTGTCTAACCACCATGAAATAGACTTTGAAATAGATTCTTAACTGGCCCTGCTGCTAGAAAGTGAACTTCCAAAAATATAAATCAAGTCATGTTGCTTCCCTGCATTAAACCCTACCTTTCTCCTGTGTTTCAAATAGAAATCCAAATTCTGTTCCTTTAAGAGCCCATGTGACTTGGCTCAGCCCAAGCCCACCTCATCTCAGATCACTGTCCCTTCTCTTGCTGTGTTCTAGCCTTTCTGGGCTTTATGTTCCTTGTGGAACTCAGTGCCTTCCGATCACAGGACATTAGTATTGCTTGGAACATTCTCCAAACTGTGGGTCTGTTATCTGGGCTTTGTGATGTGGGTCCCTCCCTAAACATCTCTCTCTGTCTGAAGTTGTTTTTTCTCCCAATCAATTCACTATTTCACCTTCCCCCATTTTATTTTCTTAATGGAAAATATGAAGAAATATGAATATTCTTATCGCTTTCTGAAATTTTCTTGTTCATTATAGTTGTTTGTTGTTCTTCTACAATGTAAGCATTACATGTGTTGTTCACATGTGCCTGGCACACATTTACCTTCATGAAATATACACTGAATGAATGAATGTGGTCAGGATGATTTTAAGATGCATGGATTTGAGAAATTGAAGAATGAGAATTTTTTTAAGTTAATATAAAATGACTAAAATATATGTGTATCAAGCTGTACAGTTAAAATTAATGCGCTCTGTGTTTTTTTAAATGTTTTTACCTATTTCCGAGAGAGAAGGGGAGGACAGCATGAGCAGGAGAGGGTCAGAGAGAGAGGGAGACACAGAATCTGAAGCAGCCTCCAGGCTCTGAGCTAGCTGTCAGCACAGAGCCCGACATGGGGCTCGAACCCACAGACCATGAGATCATGACGTGAGCCAAAGTCAGACACTTAACCGACTGAGCCACCCAGCCACTGCCCCTGTGCTCTGTTCTTTAATGCATGTATGTTATCTCTAGATACAGCCTCCTAGAGAGAGTGTAAAGCTTAAATCATATACCTGACTCAGAAGCTTCCATTTTCACTTAGTCTAGGATAATATCATATACAAATTAAAATTTTCTTTGAGAATGAGCTTTGGGATTTCATAAAGATTTGGGGCTCTACCATGTGGTTGATAAACAAAATTGCTCTCTTTATTCAAGGTAGTAAATGGACCTCAAAATGAGCTGATAATCATCTCTGGCTTAAAAGAAAAGTGTATGCCCACAGGGAAAATTTGTTGCAGCTCCAAAAACACTTTATCATTCTCACCTAAATTAGGTAGCTTTACATTACCATGTGACATCTGTTAAATATATGGATAAGAAATATTTTCTGTTGTTTAGAAAAAGATGCTTAGATTTAAAGGGTGCTTTCATGCATCAGACACTAATCCCTTTCATAAAACTCTTCATAAATGCATTTTATAAAAACATGAATATGAGTCAGTTGGCACAGTGACATGCACAATGTAGAAACACAAATATTTCCTGAATAAATAAATGAATGAATGAGGATAAAAAATAAAAATGTTAGAGGTAATTATTTAAGGTTCCAAAAAAGCCTTTATTTTATTTACAGATTTTACCATTTGAATGAATTCAATTTTTACTTTACATAATCAGAAGGCTGTAACAACTATCGATTAACTGTACAGCAGTGATGGGCTGTGTTCTTTAGCACTATTAGCTCCTAAAATGTTTGAGATACATAAATATAGACACCCTAAACTTTTTTTTTTTTTTTGAGAGAGAGAGCACACGCTAGGGAGCAAGGGAGAGAGGCAGTCGGAGAGAGGTTAAGCAGGCTCCATGCTCAGCACAGAGCCTGATATGGGGCCTGATCCCAAGACTCTGAGATCATGACCGGAGCCAAAATCAAGAGTCAGATGGACACTCAATAGACTGAGCCATCCAGGTACCCCAGACATCCTAATCTTTTAAGTGTACCCTCTAAAACTGGCCTGTGCATTTTTAGGACTCTTGAGCTAATAGGAAGCTAAATACCTTTCTCCTATTCTCTGCCAAAATAAGAAAAACTTTACTGATTGTGAGGTATTCTTCCTCCAACTTTTTCCCCCACTCATGTTTACTCGTTTACACAGCATGCAGGTCAGGGGAGCAAAGACAGTGTTGACTGCTGGGTATTAGGTTACTAATTTATAAGCACATCCACTAGAAGTGTACATTTCCTAAAGAAGATAGCTCAAGCATTTTATTTGTGGCTCAAGCATTTCTGTTTGTATTAGAGCATAAGAATGAGACTATTAAGAGTTTGGAAGCTCCCCAGCATTTGGAATAAGTGGGACTGGTGAGTTAAAAATTAAAAGTTATTGTGTTAAGCTAAATGTATCCTTCAAAAGCTGTGCATATTATAAATGCTGACTCCAACGCACCCATCCAGTCAGCCTCTGCTGTTTTAAGCATTTTCTTTCCCTTCAATTCACCACCTATCATTAGGCCAGGAAAACTCAATCAACCTACCAAGAGTACAAATATTTTGAAGTTTTCTCCAAAAACACTGAATTCCATGATTCACTCATGTCTTCTGTCTGAGACATAGAACAGCTTCTTTCACAGCATGGTTAGGGTTCAAAAGTACTTTGGGGGGGGGCAGATGAATGAACATCCGTATTCACACGCCGATGATTTAACCCTTCTGAAATGTGTACTATTAGTGATTTTTGTTTGCTCAGAGTTATGCAACCTTTATCACTGTATAATTTGAGAATATGTTTGTCACTTTACTTAATAATCACTTCTCACCCTACCTCACTCCAGACTCTGGTAACCATTAATTTACTTTTTGTTACCACAGATTTGACTATTCTAGGTATTTCATGTAAATGGAATCATACAATATGTGGTATTTAGTAACTGGCTTCTTTCACTTAGCATCACATTTTCAAAATTCACCCATATAAGATTACTTCATTCTTTTTTTTTTTTTTTGGAATTTCTTTATGTTTATTTATTTTTGACAGAGAGAGAGACAGTGCAAGTGGGGGAAGGGCAGAGAGAGAGACACACACACACACAGAATCTGAAGCAGGCTCCAGGCTCTGAGCTGCCAGTACAGAGCCTGATGTGGGGCTCGAACTCACCAACGCAAGATCATGACCTGAGCCGAAGTCAGATGCTTAATCTACTGAGCCACCAGGGCACCCAACTTAATTGCTTTTAATTACTATGTAGTATCCCATTGTAGGAGTATAAGGAGCCCTCCCTTATCTGTGGTTTCCAGGATCTCAGTTACCCACAGTTAACCAGGGTCCAGAGACAGATGATCCTCCTTCTGACATACAGTCGGATGAATAGTAGCCTAATGCTATATCACAATGCATATGTCTCATCCAATAGGCATTTCACCCTCTCACAACATCACAAGAAGATGGATGAGTACAGTTCAGTAAGATATCTTGGAGGAGAGAGGGAGACCACATTCACATACCTTTTGGACAGTATATTGTTATAATTTTTTATTATTAGTTATTGTTATTAATCTCTTACTGTGCCTAATTTATAAATTAAATTTTATCATAGGTATATATGTAGAGGACAAAACATAGTGTATAGAAAGTTCAATACTGTGGTTTCAAGCATCCACTTAGAACACATGTTTTGGAACAGAGCCCTGCAAATAAAGGGAACTACTGTACTGCATTCTGTTTGTACATTCACCTGTTGGTGGACACTTGGCTAGTCGCTACTTTTTGGTTGTTTTGAAGGTTAATGCTGTGAACTTCCATGTGCAAATTTTTGTTTGTATATAAGGGTTTTTTTTTTTTACTTTTTAAAAATGTTTATTCATTTTTAAGAGACAGACAGACAGAGCATGAGTAGGGGAGGGGCAGAGAGAGAGAGATACAGAACTCAAAGCAGGCTCCAGGCTCTGAGCTGTCAGCACAGAGCCCAACACAGGGTTCAAACTCACAAACCACTAAGTAATGACCTGAGTGGAAGTCAGGCACTTAACCGACTGAGCCACTCATGTGCCCCTGTTTGGATATATTTTAATTTCACTTGGGCATATACCTAGGAGTGGAATTGCTGAGTCATATGATGACTCCATGTTTAACAACTTAAGGAACTAAAAAGCTTTTCCAAAGTGGCTGTACCATTTTACTTTCCCATCAGCAGTGTATCTAGTCAGTCCCTTATCAGATAGGGACTTTGCAGATAGAATTTGCAGATATTTTCCCCCATTCTGTAGGTTGTCTTTTTACTTTCTTGATAGTGTCCTTTAAAGCAGAAAGTTTTTAGTTTTGATGAAATTCAATTTACCCATTTTTTCTTTTGTTGTACTTGGTCTAGATCTCTAAGAAACCATTGCTTGACGCAAAGTTGCAAAGATTTACACCTTTTCTTCTAAGATTTTTGTAACTTTAGCCCTTCTATTTAGCCCTATGGTTCATTTTGAGTTTTGTGTTTTAATAGTGTGAAATTTAGATTCAGCTTCATTATGATAATGATAATGCTTCATTTGAAATAAGTGTATTTTAATACGAGAAATTTGTCAATTTAAAGAAAAAAACTTAAATAAATGTTAAACTATAAGCATTGAGGAAATGTGCCATGATTTTTTTCAGGCGTTCTAGAAATATCAGTCTAAGTTCCATGTTACTGAACAAATTTACACTGAAATTTTTACTTTTGTTCATTCTTATTTTAATTTATAGAAGGTAAGGATAAAATTAGAGGAGTGGGATAGAGGTTAACACCCAGATATGGCCAAGCTCTATGTGAATGTAGAAATTTATTTAAAAATAAAAGCATATGTTTTCAAGGTTAAGAAAAAGATGTATGCAAAAAAAGAGCCCACTGGGGTCCATCTTCTTGAATTTTCACTTACAAAATACAAGGAAATACTTTGGCTTTGTTAAATTTAAGCCTTAATGTTAAAAAATCTTATATAAGATTAAAATTAAAAACACGTCACTGTCTTTAACAGAGATCACCTACAAAGGTTTCCACTGTGGACAATTCATTCACATTGAGTTTCCTAGTTGTCAGCCTGCATGGACTATCTTAAAATGTTAGAAGTCCTGATGAAGACTTTATTTTTATAATAACAAAATTTTGAGCTCCTTAATCCCAGAACACTTGATTTCCATATGTTTTTCACTTCCAAAGCTTGTAAAAACCACTTTTTCAGGAGGGCCAGTAACATGGACTAGAAGAAATTTTGTAGGCCAAATACAGCTGATGGAATTGTGTTGGTTGAGTGTGCAGTGAATATTCAACAACTCTTTGAACAACAATGTGTTTCTACTGGTGTTTGGAGAATGTTTCCTTTGCATTATTCTTGTGTCTGCAAATTCTTAAGAGGTATAGTCATCTCAAATCTTCTCTGTTGAGAAACCAACCAGCCTTATAGCTCACCCTTTTTAACTTCCTGAACACAATTAGGTGGCCTTCTTCAGTGCTCCAAAAGCACTTAACCCATTATACTCAAAGAGTCCGTGTATATTTCTCTTCTACCAGATCATTACAACTTTGAGGGCAAAGATTATGCCTCATTTATAAATATAACCCTAGCACATAGAATGGAAATAAATGTATAAAGTTTGATGAATGAATGAAAAAGAAAGGTACAAATGAAAGAAGTATTTTTGTGGTATTTATTTATGAAGCTCCCAGAATATTCATTTGTATATAGGTAAATCAGTTCTTGTACTGTAGGCAACTTAAGGAAACATTCAGAGCTTTCCTGGGATTCTAGGATGTAAATATCCAAAAAGCAGTTTGGAAGAAGGCAGTCCTTAAGATGTCATCTTTGGTATTCATTGGGTGGGCAGGCAGGGAAAGAGTGGTATAGAAATGATAGCTAGTTGTACCTCTTCAGTTCAGTGCCCTGTCACATTTCTACATCTTCTTACAGCCTTATTTGCCTAATAACCTCTTCTCTACCGTAACCTAGTGGAATTCCAGAGGTTTTACAAGGAGGCCCCATACCCTCTAGTTGAAATGTCCCTGAGGCATTGCATGTCCTGTGTTCCTTAGGTACATGGGGTTATCATGAACCCACTAAGCTCCACAGATCTGTAGGTTACCACAGATACTGACTAAACCACATGTTCCAATTTACTTGGATCCCCACAGCCTCCTCTGTGCTGTGCCCAACAGAGGTTCATTACACATAAACAAAACTACCAACCTAATTGATGAAATGGCCACTCTTCCCTTCTGTATGAAGGGCATTTTCTCAGACAATCTGGAGGAAGTTGCCGTCTATAAAGACTTTCCAGGAAAAAATTGGGGATCTAAATGGATGATCACATTCAAGTGTGTCCCTTGTACATTACACAGCTTCACATAAAAGTCAAGTAAGAGAGGATCTAGATGTGAGATGCATGAGCCAAAGCCATTCTTTTTACTTTCTTTTAAACTATAATGCAATAGGGTTTGGAATTGTGAATGTTGGCTCTACAGCATATACTGTCTAAATGTACATCTCCTTATTTCTCTAAAAGAAAAAAGAAGACATTTAAAGACTCTTCAAGGAGTGTCCAGTCCTGTATAACACAAAGCTGAATTTGTAACCTTCCTGTTCACTGTAGAGCTATGTGCATATACATTCCCAAAACAGCAATCATGTAACGTGACTTCAATGAACACCATTAATTATGGTGTTTTTGTTCAGGTGTTAGAGCACAACTATTACAGAGACAATTCAAGGTCTTCTAAGAATAATAAATTCAACAGTGTACATTTGAGTAAACTTCAGGGACATTAGCTGTGCCCATTAAGCATACTGTGAGTATTGTAATAATCTCACAAGGGGAATTTCAGAACACAGTCTCTTAGCTATCTCCTTTCTGTGCTGGTATATAATAGATAACCTTCAGTCAATATAAGATGCTCCCATAAAGTCTAGCATTTGTAGATCCTCGTCTATAGATTGTAAAGAAATTATTAGCACTCCCACTTAAAAGAAAACTTGATTCAGTTATTTCTTAAAGTATCCTTTTTATACTTTTCTCAATAATACAATAATGTGTTAGGAGTACATGGTCTTTATAACTAACCATTTGCAAAGTATGTAAAAGTGAAGAGAAAATACATTCTTATAAATGGAACATTATTGTAATATCAAGATAAGGAAGGCCTTTCCACACATGACAACAAATTAGAAAAAAAAATTTTAAATATTGATAGGTTATCAGTAGAGGAAAAATACATTACAAACATTAAGGCAAATGATACATTTAGAGAAAATATTGCAAGATATTTGTTAGTCAATAAAAACAAAGTGTTTTTATAAATCAATAAGAGTAAGAGAAATATCCTGATAGAAAAAGAGGATGAACAAACAGTTCATACTGTAAAAAACATGTGAATGCCAATAAATAAGAAGAAATGCTTACCATCACTAGTAAAATTTTTTACTACACAAATTTTTAAACACAAATTAAAAAAATTTTTAAAACACAAATAAAAATAGTAAAATCATTTTTAATAGCCTGCCAAAGAGGAAAAAGTTGCAAATAACTCATGCTTGGGGTCTTATGTGCTATTTGTGGGGCTATAAACTAGTGAAGCCTCTTTACTGAGCATCAGCAATATGTATACGAGTTACCTTTGATCTTGAAGTTCCAAACCGGGAAGTTTATCCCAAATAGACATGAAAGTACATGCTAATGTATTTGCAAAGATGGTTCTTGAGGCATTGCTTATAATAATAAAACCTGTGAAATGATGAGAGAGGTGTTAAATATATTATCTAATGATGTATTAAATTCCTACAACGGAATACTGTAGAATCAATTAAAAAAGCAGTATATGCCTGAGTTTATAAATATTTCATCAAACTATGTGTGGTTTCAGCTTATTTATATAAAATTGTGTGTATATGTGTGTGTATAGAGAAATACCTAGAACTACACTTTTTATTTTTTTTTAACGTTTTATTTATTTCTGAGAGAGAGAGACAGCGTGAGCAGGGAAGGGTCAGAGAGAGAGGGAGATACAGAATCTCAAACAGGCTCCAGGCTCCAGGCTCTGAGCTAGCTGTCAGCACAGAGCCTCACGCGGGGCTCGAACCCACGAACCGCGAGATCATGACCTGAGCCGAAGTTGGACGCTTAACCGACTGAGCCACCCAGGCGCCCCAGTACTACACTATTTAAACACTAGAAATGTTTAGAACTTACTAGCCACTGGCTTCATGTGGCTATTTAAGTTTAAATTGAATTAGATTAAAAAGTCAGTTCCTCAATTGCAGTAGCCATATTTCAAGTATTCAGTAGACACATGTGCCTAATGGCTATTATATTGAACAGCACAGATATAGACCAGGTACATTACCATAGAAAGTTCTATTAGACAATGCTGGTCTGGAGAAATGTTCTCCAACGTGTTTTCAGTGGTTGCTTCTGGCTGGTAGAATTCAGGGTTAATTTCATTTCATTATACTTTTCTAAATATCTTGAATTTAGAGTATGCAATATATTCATATTCAGAAGTTTCTTTCATCTGAAAGAAAAATACCACCTATGATCCAGCATATAGAAATAAGCACTGCTAGGGGAGCCTGGGTGGCCCAGTCGGTTAAGTGTCGTGACTTCAGCTCAGGTCACAATCTCTCTGCTGGTGAGTTCTAGCCCCGCATCAGAATCTAGGCTGACAGCTCAGAGCCTGGAGCCTGTTTCTGATTCTGTGTGTGTGTCTCTCTCTCTGCCCCTCCCCCATTTGCACTTTGTCTCTCTCCCTCTCTCTCTCTCTCTCAAAAATAAACATTAATTTAAAAAAAACAAATAAGCACTTCTAATTCTGTTGTATTTCCTTTAAGTCTTTGCTCTCTCTACCTATAGTTTCACCACATATAGTGGTGCTTTTACAGCTAATATTATACCATAAGTATTTTACCTTATTCTTTAAAATTCCTCATAAATATCAGTTTGAAAAGATGCATATACTATTCTATTCTGTGTACTCGAATGATTTTTGTTTTATATGTTGGCCTGAAAATACTACTAAAATTTTTAAGAATTTTGCAAATTGCTTAGATTTGGGGAAATCAAATTCATACGGAAAGCTGTGATTCATTTTTTTATGAAGCATTATGTAGAGAAACCTCTCACATATCTCAATTTCAAGATGGTTTTTTTGGTTGTTCTAAATCACTATTCAAAATCACCCTCATAAAAGAGAATAAATAGCCTTAGAAATCAATGCTTTTATAAAAGTGTCCATATAACTCAAGTGCCCCCTTCCACTACTGAATATATCGATACACAGAAATCTTTGTTAATATCTGTTTCTGTGGAGACTTCTGTGACACATACAAAATGTGTCACTTCTCATTAAGTCCCTTCAAAAGCTGTTCTTTAAATGTACATACTTCATTTGGCTTCCTTGGGCTACATTTTGATAAATGTCAAAGGACTTTAACATGGGAAAAGAGGAAAAATATTTGAGGGATTAAAGAACAATACCCCAAATCCATGGAAGAAGAAAAAGGGTAACAAATCTACTTGACATCTTGCTGGGCAGGATTTTTTTTTTGGGGGGGGGTTGTTTGTTTGTTTGTTTTGTTTTGCTGTATTTAGCATCCTATCCAGAATAAAACTGAAACCAAGGGCTTTGTTTTCTCTGGCCACTCCCTGGTAGACAAGACCTTTGCAATCAGATTTATGGTCAACAAATAGGAATAGCTTTGAAGGCACCTCAGATTTAATGGATTGAAAACCAAACTCATTATCATTCCATCTACTCCCCCTAAGCCTGTCTTTCCTATAGGGATCCTGTCTGTCCTGAGAGACTGCACTGTCTCAGTTGTTTAGAATTTCGGACTTATTGCTGATACCTCCATCTCTTCAACCCCAGTACATGGTCCAACAACATTTCAAACTAATTTTACCTCTTCAGTTCTGTCCAGCTGCACCAATATGCTACCAGCTCTTCCCTCCTGAAATGCTGCCAGGTGCCTCTTCTCCGATCTTTCTCTACATTCTACCAAATCAAATCTAGTCTTTCCTCTGCTTGAAACCATTCCTTTTCCTTGCTCAAGGGCTTAAAACTCCTTAATAAAGACAGGCTATCTTTCTTAGTACAGTCTGGCCCCTTACCTACCTCCCAGGTTCATTTCACCTGAGCTGTCTTACTAGCTTTGAACTTTGTTGCTCTTTCTCCTACCACAGGACATTTGCTTATGCTATTTCTCTGCCTGATGTGCTTCTTCACTACCCCTCCTTCATCTGATTATGACTCTCCCATTTTTCAAATTTCAGTTCATTTAATGCTTCTTTAAGAAAGTATTCCATTATTCCTTATTTCACTAATTATATTAGATTTTCCTATTAAACTCTCTTACATTTACAGACTTTTTGATTAATATTTTATTTCCTCACCATGAAGGTTTATAGTATATGTTTTGTTTACCAGTGTAGCTCCATCAACTGTCACAATGCCAGGTAAATAGTAGGTGCTTAATAAACATTTGTTCATGGGATAAAGAGCATGAGGCAGATGCCCCCACACTAGAAAAACTCTAAATGATCTTCTGCAAAGGACCTTTGAAACATTGGTCAATAGCAAAGTGTCCCTAGAGAAACACGTTCTTTAATCAGGAGAAAGCCATGCAAGTCATTTTACTTTGGATTGAAATGCCTTATTAAATTTCCCCTTGATTTGGACTATATTGTATTTGAAGGTAATAGTCCAGGACCCAACCCTGTTGTTACAGAGCCCAGAGAGCTGAGATCTAGACCATTCTTAGACTACCCAGAGTGAGGGCCCCTTACATATCTTGGATCAGGCCTGAAGAGAGAGATCCGTGGCAATAAGGCAATTGGGAAGCAATTTTCTGTCAGGAAGAGGAAAATTGGAAGGCCCAAAAAATGAAAAACTTGATGCCTATATAGATTTGGGGCCATGCTGCTTGAATGGACACCTTTGCCTTGTTCCCAGTACTATAGCTGTTTCTCTCCTAAGTTTTGGCCTTTACAGACCACCTCTGGACATGACCAGTGAGGTGCAGAAGCCAGCTCATACCAGGTCATGATACCAATTGTTAAATTTTTGGTAAATATGCTACTGGTTTTTATTTTTATTATTTAAAATTTTTAAATTATTTTAATTTTTTTAATGCTTATTCATTTTTGAGAGAGAGCATGAGCAGGAGAGTGGCAGAAAGAAAGGGAGACAGAGATTCTGAAGCAGGCTCCGCGCTGACAGGGCAAAGCCCAAAGGTGGAGCTTGAATCCACAAATCGTGAGGTCATGACCTAAGGTCAATTCAGACACTCAACCGACTAAACATGTGCCCTGCTACTTGTTTTTAAACACAGCCATAATATAAATCAAATAACATGAATTTACAGCTAACATTACCTTAGAAACAAAGGTAATAAGTATTCAGAGCTCATCATTTATAATTATTTTTGCTATATTTTACCACTATCTCTGATCTTAAGGCTATTTTACCTCTTGTATCTGCAGAATGAAATAAATACATGATAGCATGCTACAGTACATCTCTTTTCACTTCCCAATTTAGTGAAGTCATTGGAGTAGCTTGAAGTTGGCTATGGGGAGTATTTACACCATGAAAACTAGTAAATGCTATAATTTAGGGCTGTGGAGGTTTTTGTTCTTGTTATTTGTTTGCTTGTGTTTTGGGGTTTTGTTGATTTTTTTTCTTTGAAAGCCTTATTGTGTACTAGTAAACCATGAGAAGCAACCGATTCATGGTTCAATGCAATCTATTTTTTTTGTCCTTAATTGTTGAAACTACCCAGCAATGTTAAGAATTCTCTAGATAGAAATGAAACTGCGACCCAATCTTCCAGTATCTTCTAACCTATATTTCCCAAAAAAAGTATTGAGTAGGAATCACTAAACGGAAAAAAAAAGGAATGTATATGAATCCTCTTACTCCCACTTCATAAACTCTTCTGGTTCTTGAGTACCTAAGACAATGTTTGTTTTGATCATAAAGTAAATATTTGAATGAATTAATTAGAGTATCAAGAAGTGAAATAATTCGAATTAGCCCTTCATAATAGTATGGCTTGAGTTCTCTTGATAGGAAACTGGGGAACATTGCAATTCAACCTGAAATACCTCATGTATTAAATGTCTTCTTGGGATGATGTACAAACATTTGACTTGCCAGGTTCCAGAGGATTTACTAAATCCCCTGTGGAGAACTTTGATAGGGGAGATAAAAGATGGCTAAGAAGAATGAGAAAGAGAAAAAGAGCTGAAAAGATGAAAAGTGATATTTGAGAACAATGATAAAAACAAGTGCCTAAAAATTAAATTAGTGTGAGTCAACAAGTAAAATGCAAAGAAATGGCTGATAATGTCTTGGGAATACTTAGTCATTTTTGCACAGTTTTTATCAAATTAAGAGCACTTCAAACTCCTTGAATTCCATTTTCATTCCCATTTATAATTGTACTGAGAATTTCAGTGATGGTGTTAACAGCATAGAGATCTAGTTAACCTGCCTAATTTTACCAAAATAGACAACATTTGTATAACCCTCAAGATAATTTTTTTCTCACTGAAAGTTGATAATTTTGGTCTTCATATATAATGTTGGATCATTTTTTTTTTTAATGTTTTATTTATTTCCAGGAGAGAGAGAGACAGCGTGAGCAGGGGAGGGTCAGAGAGAGAGGGAGACACAGACTGAAACAGGCTCCAGGCTCTGAGCTGGCAGTCAGCACAGAGCCCGACGGGGGGCTCGAACCCACAAACCGCGAGATCATGACCTAAGCGAAAGTCGGACGCTCAACCGACTAAGCCACCAAGGCGCCCCTGGATCATTTTCATAGATGAATAGTAAAGCCTTCTGGAAGATGTTTTCTGACTTTTAAAGAGAAACACACACATGAAAAGGCATATTTAAGACAAGGCTTCTTTGTTTATTTAGATACTATTAGTAATTTCTTATGAAGTAGACATGAGACCACCTCCAGACTCTGAATTATAAAGAACTTTATATCCTTGTGATTCTGAAGGAATAATTACATATTGACCTTTGTGCATTATGGAATATAGGTAACTCGTTTATCTAGACTAATGGAAAAGAAAAGAGATAAATAAAACAAGGAGGTCAATCTGAAAATCAAATAATATTTTATCTTGAAATATCTTACAGCCTTTAGAAAATACATATTCACATGTGTATTTAGACACTTATAGATAAATTATCCATTTACTTCAAACTCCTGCAGTTATTTATAGCAAATTGAAAGGAAGCTTTCTCTCCTTTAAATCTCTACAACCGTTTATAATTTTAAATAAGAAAAAACTATAGAGCTAATAACTTTTCACTAATTTTTTTCATGTCATACTTAAGATAATTATGTCATAGACCACAAATATATGAGTTTTTTCTGTCTATGTGGTACACTGTGGTTTGAAGATTTTATTTGGGTCACCGAACTAATGCTTTAAGGTGAGCAGATGTTACTATCACCCATATTGTGTGAAAACCAATCTGAAGCTCTGCAAAAAACAAGTTGCCTCATTTTCAAAGCAAATTTCAAAGTTAAATGTAGAAGCTAGACATATAAAGTTCAAATTATGCTTCCCATGGAAGAGTTTAAAATTTTAATTTTAATTTAATTTAAATTTAAATTTAAAAAAATTAAAAATTAAATGCATTTTTAAATAATAGCCAAATATACACAAACCATAAATGTGTAAGTGTAGATACAACTGTATGTCTTCCTTGATAAGTCATAAAATAAGCAAATGTTTATAAATATATATAGCAAAATGTTCTGATGCCTATAAGAGATTATTCAGTAGATACCCCCATATAGTCTTTCATTTTCGAGCTATTAATATATTTTTCAAGTAATCACAGCTTGTTATGTAGTGCCCTGAGCATTTAACATATAATTAATTATTTATTCCCATAATACACTTTTTCATTTTTTTAATGTTTATTATTTATTTTTGAGAGACAGAGAGAGAGAGACAGAGCACAGGCAGGGGAAGGGCAGAGAGAGAGGGAGACACAGAATTCAAAGCAGAGTCCAGACTATGAGCTGTGAGCATGGAACTGACATGGGACTCGAACACACAAACCTGAGATCATGACCTAAGCTGAAGTTGGCACTCAACCGACTGAATCACTCAGGCTACCCTTCCATAACAAACTTTTTTTTTTAAATTTTTTAATGTTTTATTTATTTCTGAGAGAGAGAGAGACAGTGTGAGCAGGGGAGGGTCANACAAACTTTTTAAGAGGACGCTGTTAGTATCCTTATGCCACAGATGATGTAACTGAAGCATAGAAAGGTTAAGGAAACCTCACAAGGTCACATTGCTTTTAACTGGTGGAACCAAAACTCCAGACAGGCAGGATAAAATTTCTATGGTCTCCTTCCAAGTGTCAAAAGCCTTTAGGGTATACTTGGATTTTCCAGAAACTGCAAAAGGAACGTTGTTTGTGTTTGTTCTTGTTAAGGAATTATTGGGTCTTATTTTCTGATATACTTGATATTAACTTCTGTTCTGAAATTCCCGAAACTCCTTGGTACCTTCTAAGGGGTACCAGATATCAAGTACCATGTGAGGATAGCCATCACAACAAAACAGGAAGAAAAAAATAATCTCACCTATAAAGGATGCACAGCCCGGGGAGAACTTAGTAAATATACCTGCATTCTTTCAACAAAGAAGCCTCTTTATTCTTCCCAAATTTGGGCACAGCGATATTAATACTTATCTAGAAGCACCAACTCCCTCCCCAAAAGTTGAAGGAAAATGAAACACATTTCACCATCTCAGTGAGAGGGCTAAACAGGAAGGGACAATGATGTCCAGGTGCCTGATGTGCACACAGCACGACCTGCCAGGGCGTATGGATCTTTATGTGCTGGAGAAGGAGTGGCCGCACATATGAACTGCATGGCAGTTCTGTGCTTGTGTTTCAGAGAAGGCCGGGGGAAAGCTGGAAACATGAGTGACATACTCGCTATACTTTAGAATTTTGAAGTTCGACAAACACTGACTATGTCTGGAGGAAGAAGCTAACTACTTTTTCACAGTGACTTAAAAAAAAACCTGCTATGTATTTCATGCACTTAAACTTTCAGTAAGGGTGATGGTACAAATGATGATTAAACTTGGCCGTTCTTACATTCTTCGCCAGGACGACAAGTGGTGCCATTAGACCCTATTCTTTCCTGTTTTAATTTCACATTTGGATTATT
The DNA here is from genome assembly GCF_008692635.1 of Crocuta crocuta. Lineage (NCBI taxonomy): Eukaryota > Metazoa > Chordata > Mammalia > Carnivora > Hyaenidae > Crocuta > Crocuta crocuta. The sequence continues at coordinate 2,708,881 of NW_027551557.1, forward strand.
TTGTATTTTTATGATCTGTCTAAAATATCACTACAGGATATGAACAGATACTTCTCCAAAGAGGACATCCAGATGGCCAACAGATACATGAAACGATGCTCAGCATCCCTCCTCATCAGGGAAATACAAATCAAAACCACACTGAGATACCACCTCATGCCGTTCAGAGTGGCTAAAATGAGCAAATCAGAGAACTCTAGATGCTGGCGAGGATGTGGAGAAACGGGCACCCTCCTACACTGTTGGTGGGAATGTAAACTGGTGCAGCCCCTCTGGAAAACAGTGTGGAGATTCCTCAAAAAATAGAGGACTCCCCTATGACCCAGCAATAGCACTGCTAGGAATTTACCCTACCNTCACTACAGGAGATGACTTGAATGGAAGCTTATTCATTTAAATGTAAGTTTTTTCTGCCAGTTGAACTATTTGCACTATTTTTATAAAAACCCCATCCAATTTGCTACACTTTTTAGCACAATATGATATGGAGGCAGCTTAGACTTTACGATCAGATGTATTTGAAGTCATATCTCCCTTGCCCCCACCTTTTATAAAACTGGGCAGATGACTCCCCTAAACCTCAGAATTCTCATTTGCAAATTTGGGGGAAATTTCTTTAAAAGTAGATCCCATAGAATACGTGAAGATTAATCAATATCAGGACAACATTTTCTTATTTCTTACAGTCATTACTTCAAGAGTGTAACAGACACTTTCAGGGCACTGCAGGGTTCCCATAGTGTCTTGAGGACGCTTTCTGGCCATAATGCAAGAGAGTTGGCTTCCCAGGAGAGACTTCTCACCAAGGATAGATGGGACTGAACAGATCAATATTCTAGTTTCCAGGCTCCTTAGGGAACATTCCCAAGTGTGTTTTTCATGTTGCCTTGGAGTGGCCCTGGATGGATTGAGTCTCAGTTGTTCAAAGTGGCAAAACTCTTATTAACACATTGTTCATTGTCTTTCTCTGTTCCTGTCTCCCTTTCCCACTCCCTCATTGCCCTTCCTGTTGTCACCTCCAAATTAACCTACTTGCCCCCAGATCTTTGACTCAGGCCTGCTTCTGAAGCATCAAGACAAACATTCTATTAGCCAAGCCAAGTTTGTCTACTAGACAAACATTCTGTTAGCCAAGCCAAACATTCTATGAGCCAACCCAGCTCAGATAATGCAATTTCTTGAAACACATTTGTCCAGTTCTAGCAAATGTCCCTTAAACATCTCCACATTCTGGGACGATCTCTCCTATTCCCAGGAATCCAGGCACTATTTTAATTCTCTTTTTCTGCTACTTCTGAGTGTCAGTCACCTGAATGTCTCCAGTACACTCTTTCTCTTTCTCTTCTTTCTAGCTGTTTAAAACACACGAAACCATATTCTGAGTGTGTTTATGGATAGGAAAAAAACATCAAGCACTTAAATTTTTTAATTAGTCACTAGAATGCTATTTGGACATTCTCCTTGAATTTTATTTTTGTTTTCTCTGTGGCTATTCCCAAGGATGATCAAACTTTTAGCTGCATGGATATGTCCATATTGGAGGGGAATATTTTTCAAGATGGTTGCATTTACATTTTTTCCAAAATTTTTTTTCCCTTTTAGATTTGAAAAGCATTTTAATTTTAGCTCAATTCATGCCTGGCATCTTCAAGCTATTTTACTTTGGGTAGAGGTGCCTAGGCAAGACAACTATATTTTCTTTTTTCCATTAGTAGATTTACTTGTACACTGAGGCTCCCCATGAGTGGAGTGGAGACTGTCTGTATACATCCATCACTACTCTGTCCAAAAGAAACATAAGTGATCTTATGATAATACCACTGTGAAATATGAAGGACAGTACTCTGCCTGCTTTTGTCTTTCTACTATTTGCCCGTAGTCACTTTTCTTCATCATAGTCCTTCTGCTCTCCTCTTGCTCCCTCGATCTAAAGGCATAGCTGAAAAGCATTCAAGCCCCCCTCATTTTCACTTGCAGGAAGAAAAGCATAAAACACACCCTCCAAGTCTTCCTCCTGCACAGGAGAATGTTCGCGGCACTGTATTTCAGAGTTGTGGCCCATGCACGTGCGTAGTGCCTTATCTAAGAAGTCTTCCTGGCTGTGTCAGCTGCTTAACCTACTGGCATATCCTTAAGAGAATGGCATTCCTCATCACATTTATTAAAAGGAGAGAGAAACTTTTTAAATTTTTAATTTAAATTCCAGTTAACACACAGTGTAATAGTAGTTTCAGGTGCACAATATAGTGATTCAACACTTCTGTACATCACAAGGTGCTCATTGCAAGCGCTCTCCTTAATCCCCATCACTTATATAGTGCATCCCCTTACTCTCCTGCCCTTCTGGTAACCATCAGTTTTATTCTCTGTAATTCAAGGCCTATTTCTCGATTTGTCTCTCTTTTTTTCTCTTTTTGCTTGTTTGTCTTGTTTCTTAAATTCATATCAGAGTGAAATCATATGCTATTTGTCGTTTTCTGACTGATTATTTCACTTAGCATTATACACTCTAGCTCCATCCATGTCATTGCAAATAGCAAAATTTCATTCTTCTTTTATGGCTGAGTAATATTTCAGCCAAGTGGCTGTTTCTGGCTAATCTCTTTCTGGCTATTGTAGATAATACTGCTACTGTATTTAATTTGGCTACTGTAGATAATAAACACTGAGGTGAGTGTATCCCTTTGCATTTTTTTTTTTTATTCCTTGGGTAAATACCAAGTAGTGCGATTGCCAGATCATAGGGTAGTTCTATTCTTAAATTTTTGAGGAAACTCCATACTGTTTCCCAGAGTGGCTGCACCAGTTTGCATTCCTCCCAGCAGTGCAAAAGGATTCCCTCTTCTCAACATCCTTGCCAACACCTCTCTTTCCTTTTGTTGTTGACTTTAGCCATTCTGACAGTTGTGAGGTGATATCTCATTGTAATTTGGATTTGCATTTCCCTGATGACGAGTGATATTGAGCATCTTTTCATATATCTATTGGCCGTTTGTATGTCTTCTTTGGAAAAATATCTCTTCATGTCTTCAGCCCATTTTTAATTGGATTATTCAATTTGGGGATGTTGAGTTTTAGAAGTTCTTTATATATTTTGGATACTAGCCCTTTATTGGCTGTGTCATTTGCAAATATCTAGGAGAGAGAAACTTTTAAAATGAAAGGTGTGAGTATAAGTATTGATTCCAAAGGAATTTGTTAATCTGTTGTAGTTTTTTTATTATTTTTTTTTCGAGAGGCCAATGTTAAATTCAAGAGCTTGATGAAGAACCATCCTGGATATAAGTTAATATCTTTCTTTAACAACAAAATTTGAACAAAGCATAAAAAGAGTTTTTCTCTGCCTTCAAAGAAAAGGCAACTTTATATCTACAAAGCTTGGCTCTACTAAAGTCACTTTAATATAACAAGGAATCTGTGACGTTCATTTCTGATTATTGCATTGAGTGTTAATGGAAAGACTTTCATATACTTGATCCTTTATATAAATGATGGATTGAAGTTATATCCATATAACTGCAATTCAAGTTGAAAATGTTACATTAAGTATTGAGAATAAAATTAACCTAATATGCAAACTGTTCCACATGCTTAAAATCCAATAAAGAGCTATTTCATGGGGATGAGTAAGGTATATTTTCTGGACCAAAATGTTTCTGGTGTCAAAAATGAGATGTACAGGTCTTTAAAAGGTATTTTATTTTGTAGATATCAAATACACAAATAAAATGGCTTTTCTTTAAAAGAAGAATGAAGGCTGAAACTAGCATTTACCTCTTTGAAAAACCACCCTTTGGTTTGTGTTTATCCCTTCCATTAATTTCTAGTATTTTAAATGATATAATTACAGTAACATATGCTGTAAAGGAGCCTTCATGTCTCAGATATAGAATGGTCTTTACTTTCTTCAGTAGTCTATTACCTGGAAATGAGACTTACTAAGTTGAGCAACTTTCTTTTTAACAGTCATGAAGTAATTTAATCATGAATCCTGCCGATTGAAAAAAAGTGAACTATTCAGTGAGACAGTCTCCACTTTGTAACTCTTGGGGAAATAGAAGTGATCTAAAACTAAACTTTTACAGTGCAGTTAAATTATAGCTACCAGGATTCTTAGCTGTTCTGGTTAATTCTAACCGTGGAGACATATCTAGGATATTCTCTATGGAAAGCAGGCCTTGAGTGACAACTTAGTGAAAATATGAAATTCCAAGTTCATCTCTCCTCTTATTTTTTCCTGAGCTATATTCTTTAGTATTCTTCAACAGAGAACATGAACATTTTTTACAGCATTATAGAGATAGCTTGCATCTTTATAAAAATTTCAAGGAATATGTATCAAATACAGGGGCCCAGAAATGTGTTTGAGTCTGATAGTAACCTGAGTAGGTAAATACTTCTCTGAAAACTGATCAGGAGGTTCAATCAATAAGAAAAATCTCAGACACAAATCCTTTGTAGAGTAGGTTTTTACAAGGAGGTGGTTTTCAAGCAAATTATCTGTAGGCTTTGTTATTATTCCTATTTTAATTTTATTCATTTGTTTTTGAAATGCAGCCACTCATATCACCAGACCTGAGACTGATGTATCTCAGAAGTAACCATATTTTTTTGGACATCTAATTCCATTAAACTTTTTCTGTCTGTAAAGGTTTACAAAGAGCACTTTGCTGTTTATCCTTCCAGATAAATCCCCCTTCCAGATAATTCTCTGAGGGTCTCTTCTGCTGTAAACAGCTAAAGGCAACTTTTGGTACTTGAAAGGACAAACGTTTTTTTTTCTGTATATCCCTCATATGTCAACATGCTCAGTAATGAAACTTAGGTTTGAAGCCACCACGTCAGCTTAGGATATTGTGTTAAAATGAGAAAACTCAGAGTATAGGTAAAAAGAAAAGTCAGGTCATTTGTTAAAGGAGAGAATTCTAACGTAACCCAAGTTTGATGCTGATAAAGGAAAAGTATAGTTGTAAAGACAAATAAAATTATTAATGGTAGGAAAGACAGTACAATATAGTTTAAAATTGGTATAATCAGTCACCAAAAAGAACATTAGTAAGAACTTTGCTTATTATATACTTTAAACAATTTCTCTTCTCTTCTAGGTTACATAATTTTAAAATATTGTGGTTTCTATTGAAGAAATATTTCTCATATCTTACTGTGCCTGAAGTTCATACTCAATACCCTTTTTTTATTATTTATTATACAACCATTTCAGAAGTAGAGAGACTTCTAGAATGGTTTCTCAGATATCTTCTTCTCAGATTCAGTCATCAACACCATCACTTTGCTGGCCTGCCTCATCCTCCCAAATCCAAACATTACCTCCAAACACTTCATTCCACATTTCTAATTACATAAATGTGAATTAATTTTTAAATGATACATGAATAGCCATTGGTGGGATAACTTTTACAGAGACGCCACAGAGTTGATAATTTTATACATTCTTGTTGACTGTACCAACAATATTGTCCTCTTCTAGATTTATTTTCTGTATTTAACGGGTTTGTTTTTTTAAAAAGCTTAATTCGTTTATTTTCAGAGAGAGAGAGAGAACGAGCAAGACAGGGCATAGAGAATCCCAAACAGACCCCATGCTGTCAGCCTGGAGCCTGATGTGAGGCTCCATCTCAGGAACCATAAGATCATGACATGAGCTGAGATCAAGAGTTAGATGCTTACCAGACTGAGCCATCCAAGCACCCCTCCAGAATTATCTACTGTTCTGGCATGCCTGCTAGGTGCTCTCTATTTGCCTTGCATTCCTATAGCTCAAGGACAACTCAGGTGAACTCTCTGATCCCCAGTTCGTATTCTTGTCATTCTGAAAAGTGACACTCTTTGATCAATCACTGTTTAATAAATGGGCACAAGGATGTGAGAATCAGGTAGTAAAGTAGTGCAGACTGGACCGAAAATGCTTGGGTTTTAGGTACTTTGAGGCAGGACCCTCAGACAAAGACAAAATACTTATGAGAAATATATTTTGTTCATCTGAATGACCAAATCTATTTTTCTTATAAATCACAATATCACAGATAGACTCTGTAATCATTGATTCAAAACTTGTGAGGGGCGCCTGGGTGGCTTAGTCGGTTAAGCGTCTGACTTTCGCTTAGGTCATGATCTCGCGGTTCGTGGGTTCGAGCCCCGCGTCGGGCCCTGTGCTGACTGCCAGCTCAGAGCCTGGAGCCTGTTTCAGTCTGTGACTCCCTCTCTCTCTGACCCTCCCCTGCTCACGCTGTCTCTCTCTATCTCTCCTAGAAATAAATAAAAATTAAAAAAAAAAACTTGTGATTTATAATTACAAGAAGCTTCAGATGGTTTCTGAGAACTATCTTTCTCTTCCACATATACAAAAATTTTTTTAAAAGACTGATAGTTTTCTTTTCTAACTTTCCCTCAGCAGTTATAATGCAAATGAACAAAGCAAAAAACATGACACACAAACAAACAAATAAAAAAACCAGACACTTAAATCAGAGAATGAACTGGTGGTAGTCAGAGGGGAAGTGGTCAAGGTATGGGTGAAAAAGGTTAAGGGGACAAAGAGTACAATTAATTGTGATATGCACTAAGAAATGTACAGAATATTTTCTTTATTATGTTGTACACCTGAAACAAATATAATACTGTATGTTAATTACACTTGAATTTTTAAAAATAAATAATTTCAAAAATCATGATGTAATTCATCATTTCACAGAACAGCTAGAATCATTCTATATTAGCCTTCACAAAAAGTCTATTCCTTTTGAACATTTTCCTTCACTCTTTCATTAACATTAGAATGCTAAAAATTTTCTTTTTGTTATTGTTTACACAATAAAGATTTTGCTCTGGTTTTCTCCTTTTCTAGGTCATGCAAATTGATGTTCTTGTGATATATTTGATCTTTCTAGGAGGCCTGATGTACTTGATAAGTTCTCAACTTGTTAGTGGAGTTGAGGTTTTAGTTATACCGGGTACATCTTTGAAATGGATTTTTCTCTCTTCATAGCTTACCTGAAAATGCTCCTCTTTACACAGCCAAACAGAGGAGAAAGTTTTAATAACGAAGAGATAACTAATGGCACCAAATCAAATTATTTAGTTGTAAAGATTTTATTCTTTCTTTTTTTTAAGTCCAGTTTTTCTTTGTAAGGATGTTGTAAATTAAAACTTTATAAAGCAGATCAGAATAACCAGGTAGTGTTGGCCCAGCATTTTGCTAAATAAATAAGAATACTATTTTATTCCCTGCTTTGAAGCTGGCTGCAGAATTGCTAAGTGATTGGTTTGATGTTAATTTTCTGCATGGACTTCTCATTTCCTGTGAGAGGAAAATAAATTCAGCCAAGGTGAATGAGTTTTATTTTAGGTCTTACTTTGAATTCAGGAGGCTCAGAAACCTCCATTTCCTAGCACAGCTAGATCGCCAAGGGATCCACACTTATGGTGTCTCAAAGAATCGGACTTGCTCTGAAAAGACAGCAGAAGTTCTCTGTGTCCAAATCCCAGTACATTCTGAGGATAGAATTGAAATGAACATATTCATGGAAGGTGCCACCATTTTGCTATCTAACAGCTTGTTTCTTTACCATGGAATTCAGAGTTGGAGAGGGTCCATGCTGTGATTCTCAGCCATGTTTCTGCCTCAGCCCAAGAGAGTATTATCGTGTTTTGATTCTACAAGAATCACCTTCTTTATCTTAATGTGTCATGAACTGAGGAGAGAGATGGGATTTCGTATTTCAATATGTGAGTCATGGGATGATTGGAGGAAATTAATGGAGAATTATGACACATAGAAATATACTACTAAAGGATGTATGGCAGAAAGAGCCATGGATGGAGGACCATAAATCTTTTTTTTTTTTCAGGTTTATTGAGATATAATTATCATATGACATTATGTAAGTTTAAGATGTACAACATGATGATTTGGTACAAGTATATAGCAATAGTATTGCCAAAATAGAGTTGGCAAACACCTCCATTACATCACATAATCACCATTCTTTTTTTCTAGTGAGAACACTTGAGATCTACTCTATTAGCATCTTTCCAGCAATATTATTAACTATAATCACCATGCTCTACATTAGGTTCTTAGACCTTATTCATCCTGTTTTTGGAAGTTGGTACTCTTTAAACAAAATCTCTCCATTTTCCACATACCCTTTCCCCTGTAACTGCCACTTTATTCTGTTTCTATGAATTCAGCTTTTTTTTAGATTATGCGTGTTAAGTGATATCATACAGTGTGTTTCTCTGTCTGACTCATTTCTCTTCATATAATGCCATGAGGACCGTTAAGTCTTGAGTCAGAAATTCTCTTTCCACAAGCTTGGGGCAACTTATTTCACGTCTCTAGCCCATCATGGGGTTGGAGACTTCAATCATACCATTTTCTAGTACAAATAAAAGGCAGTTTTGTTTTGAAGACATTCTAGGTCTAACACTTTTGAAACTATACTACCATGTTGGAGTCTCTAGCTATAGACTAACTTTTTTCAACATTTATTATGCAGGACCCCAAATTACGGGAACTTTTGGATGTGGGGAACATCGGACGCCTGGAGCATCGCATGATCACGGTGGTGTATGGGCCTGACTTAGTGAACATCTCCCATTTGAATCTTGTGGCTTTCCAAGAGGAAGTGGCCAAGGTATGCTGGATAAAAACTTCTGATGCTTATCACCTCTCTCCGAACCCTTATGATATTGTGCTGATGCCGTGAAGACTGGTTTTTGTCATATTTAACATGTGTTAAAATTACATCTGAAAATAATTCAGATGACAAGTGGAAGTGTAATTCAAACACTTACAAATAATGACATCTACTAAGAATTATGGACATTTTTCATTAGGAATAAGGCATTTGATATAATTTCTTTGCAAATTATAGGAATTATAGAAAATATAGGTGAAACCATTTTTTATTTTACCTAAACACCCTATCCCAACTCATTCTCTATTAGTCTCATCCCATGCCACTTCCAACCCCATGTCTTTTCCAACCCTCTCATCCTTAGCACCTTTTTAACTTCTTTTACCCTGAGCAGTACTTACCTCACTGTCATACACATGGTTGCTGCTCAATTAAGGAAGGAAACAATTTTAAAATAAAAATTTCAAATAAGTCAATAAATAACAATTATTCAGTTACAGACTAAAATGGTAAATTAGACAGGTCCTCTCCATTAAGGACTTGCTAATTCACTAACATAGCAGGCCTTTCAGATATATACAGAAATAACTAGAATACAGGCAAGCTGTATCAAACAAGAAGCTGTGAACTTCTGGGAACCCTGGACTCAACTTTGATGCTTTCTCTAGAATAGTCCAGCTGCCATGAAAAGAGTGCTAACATGAACATATTGAAAGAACTTTCTTTTTTCATGTTTCTGGTTTTTGGGATACTAGTCATGATCCTTACCTTTCATACATTTCCTTTATGGCCTAAGATTATGAGTCAAAACATACTTTTAAGTCTGTAGGTCATATCTGTATGTGCTCTTATAGAACTTGTCATGTCAAGGATCACAACTATGAGGTTCTGTTAAGCTGGTCATCATTGTGATTTATAAATTTTTAACTGTCAGCAGTCTGACAGTTCTCTGCACTACACCAGAAGTAATGGCCTGACCTCTGATTCTTTAGTGATTATAGTAGAGGCTTATTTCCAACATTTACAAAACATCAACTTCATTTCTTATAATGGAATGAATGAAATGCCAACCAGCTTTAACAGCCTGAGGTCTTTAGGAACTACTCTCCAAAATCATATTACAGACCTAACCTATTTTCTCTCTTTAAGAACCAAGTGACCCATTTGCTTCTGTAGTATAACTTAGACATTTGGAGAGACTTTAGTTCTATGAAAGCATGACATAGACATGACAGCATTATACTTGCCTACGTAAGTTCTTATCCTAGTATACTGTTGGTAATCTGGGAGTTGTGTATACTTCATTTCTCAGGCTGCAGATGGATAATTGGTTGGGTGGATGGATGAATGAATGAATATAGATAGTTAAATATTAACTATTTGCAAAATATTTTCAAAATATCTCTCCTTAAATGCAACTATATTCACTTTTAAAAAATAACCAATTCACGAGATCCATTAACTCTCAAAAACATTCAAAAAATGACGGTGACTTTTAGACAGGCTTTTACTAGGAATGAATATAGATTTTATATTACAAATCAGTCTACATATCTTATACCATATTAAACCTTTGTGCAGTTAGGTTTAAAACATATTCAACTTCCTTCTTTCTGTGCATTCGTTCCCACTAATTTTCTTTAGGGATTTTGATTTCTGAACCCTGTAATATTCTCCATCAGGACTGCATCTGTAGACATTTTCCCAACAGCAACTTGATGTTCCTGGTATAATTAATGAAGCTACAGAATGTTTGCCTTCTCAGCCTTCCCTTTAGAGTATTTTTCCCCCACTGAAATTGCTCGGCTGGAATGGTAAGAATTGCAAACACCATTTTACTCTGAAAACTTACTTTTCCCCCTTCTAATTGTCAGAATTGTCTCATAACATCACACCTTTTATTTAATCTCTGGGGCCAATGTACATGATGCTTTGTGTAGTGCCAACACCAAAGGAGACAGCCTCTCTCATTATGTAAAGTGTCTGACGGAAACCGGAGCTTCTTTGAAACTCAAATATCTCCAGAAGAAATTATTTACAAAGAGATTCTTGCTCATCCATTTATTCAACACTTATTTGTCAGTTGCCTTTTCTGTGCCAACCACAATTCCAGTGTTAAGGATACAGCATTTTAGAATGCTGAGAGCCAACATTCTGGGAGAAATAAACAGATAAATCACAGTTACGAAATAAACATATTGTAGGTCAGATGGAGATCTGTGTAGAAGAATAAAGTAGGAGGACAGAGTATGAGGGTGGGAAAAGGGGGATATTTCTTTATGGGTTGCACAGCAAAGGCAAAAATTTGAAGGAAGTTGCTCAGTTACAGCAATATCATAGATGTCTGAGAAATCTCTTGGATGTATTTAAAAAATTAATTAGAACTAGGACTTGATCTTTCCTAAATATGTTATTCCAGATTTGCATGTTTTCTTTCTTACATAAATCACTTGAATTTTAACATTTTATTTATTCTTTAAGACAAGTGACTCCCTTAAAAAATTGGGGAAAACACTTTCAAGTTTTCTCTCTATAGTTAGACTAAAAACATGGTATCTCTTGCATGTCTCAGTCATACTTTTCCTTATGCAGTTTGATTTGCCAACCACTCTGTACTCTAAGGATCAGCTTTCCTTTCTCCTGGAGGGGCACCTCCATTTAATGTGCCAGGGATAGACAGTTTCACATTTGTCCTGTGCATCAAATACTTCTTCCTGCATCTCCTACTCCCATAGGGACCAATGGCCACATCCATATTTGCTAGCCTCTGGAACTCCTGGTCTTTAGTCCCTCCCTTCCTGGGATACCATGACCTCTCCGGGGAGCTACAGGGAAGAGGCGAATATCATCACTCATCTTTTTTATTCTTCTACCATTAACTTCTAATAGTTCTCCACTGACAGCTACATGACTTGTGGCAGAGTTGGAAGTATCATCAAAAGAAACTAGCCAAGGAAACAGAAGTTGATTCCTTGTATTGTAGTGTGGGCTTCTGAATGACTTTGGCTTTTATTGTGAGGGTTTTGAGCAGAGGATGAACATGACCTGACTTAACCTTTTAGTCAGTAATGGACCGTATAGGGAAAGGCAATAATGGAAGCAGGGAGATCAGTGAAGATACTACTAAAATATTTACAGTGAGCTGTTAGTGACTTAGGCTAAAGTGGAACTATGTAGAAGATGAGAAGGGGTCTATATATATCTATATATATATAGATAGATAGATAGATATGAAGAATCAAGAACATAGGCTTATGAATTGTATATTGCATGTGAGAAAAAGAAGAATCAAGGATGACATTAGAGTTTTGGCCGAAGAGACAGGAAGGATGGAAATAATCACTTATGTCATAGGGAAATTTTTAAGTAGAGCACACATTTGAGGGTATATAGCAAGGGTTCAGTTTTGATTATGTTCAGATTGAGATAATTATTAGACACCCAAGTGGATACATTGAGTTGGATATATGAGCCTGGAGTTAAATGCCAAATCTAATACATCAATTTGGAAGTCATCAAGCTATAGATAATACTTAATGAGACTGGATGAGATCAGCCAGGAAGTGACTATAGATAGAGAGGATGTCCAAGGCCTGAGTCATTGATACTCTAACATGAAGAGATTGAACTAAGAAAGAATCAGAAAAAGAAGGCTGAGAAGGAGTAGCCAATGAGGAGGCAATGAGGTGGTATGTGTTGTTGGAAGCCAAGTGAAGAAACTGTTTTAGGGAGAATAAAGTATCAACAACAGGATCAAATGCTGCCCAAAATGAAGACCAAGAATTGACCATTGCATTCAGTGACATGGAGGTTGTTTGTGACCTTGATTAGAGTATCCTCGATGGAGTGTTGCAGTCAAAAGCTTATTGGAGAGGGCTCTGGGGAATATTGATAAAGACAAAAAAAGAAGCCAAAAGAGGTTGCTCTTTGAAAAGTTTTGATGTGAAAGATAGCAGAGAAATTAGAAGCAAGGTCCAGAGATGGTTTTTAAGATGGGAGAAGCAACAATGCACACATATGCTATTAGGAATGGTCCCATAGAGAGAAAACAAGGTGCCAATTTTATTTAAAAAGTGTGCTAACCCTGACAAAATGTGTGCTAACCCTGTCCTAGTTCAGAGATAGAGTGGCTAGGCTCAGAAAGGGGCAAGGCCATTTCATCAATAAGAGAAGGAAAAATAGAGCATATTGGAAGAGATGCTAGTAAGGGGTACATGCTGTGGAGAGAATTAAAGACATTTTCTAATTGCCTTTACTTTCTCAGTAAAGGACACAGACGTCAGCAGCCGGAAGTAAAGATGATCTGGACTCTCAAGCCTTTTCAGTACCATTTAATGCATTTCTTTAAAGATCTAACTGGCAAGGTTAACATGGACTGTGAAAGACAGATTGTTTATAACAGCCCCCATTTCGAGCATACTAACCAATTTATCGGGTCAATGAAAATTCTTCCATTGGTGAAGGAATTTGAAGATTAAATAAGTGTTTTCTACCTGCTTAATTGTAGCCCTTCTTTTGGATATTCTGTTTTTCTTTGAGGTGAGGGCTACAGAAAAAGAGACTTCTAGTTATATATACTACCTCCTGTGGTCATACAGTCTAAGCAGCATTGTGAAGGTTGTAAAACAAATTGCTCTAAGCCAGGGGCTGGGGCTCACCGTATTTCCATATGCTAGTGTTTATCTTCAGGTCTCAGGTATAAAGTGTGTAACTGTTGGGAGATCACTCTTCACTGAGAGAATCTCAACAAGGAATGAAATGTGTTTCACGATTAGGGAAGAAGAATCCCAGTTTGCAAAGACAGCATGTCTTCCCTCTGGGTTCTGGTCTCTTTCCATGGCCATGTCCCTGGAAACTCATCCCTTCCATTACATTCTGGAGTCCTATCTCCAGTCCTTGTCCAATGCAATACATCAGCAACATAATCTAGCACCCTGAGAAACAGGATTGAAGATTCAGGCTTTGATATTCAGTCCTAAGCAGTTGGACATTTTGATAGGCCCTCTCAGTGGACATACTGTTGAACCACTGCCTAGTTTGGCAAATTTCAACCTAGATGTTGCTCCAGTGTGTTAAGATGCAGTGGGTTGAAACACTAAGGATCCAGTGGGTTATAAGAATAATATGGCTAATGGCACAGCTGTGCAAAGGAAATTCTGTTTTCGTTTCTCTGTGCAAGACTTGGCAGATGCCATTGCTTTCAGTCCTTAATTCTGCATAAACTCTTAAGCATTTATAAATAGGAAATACAAAATAAACAAATTTGTTTTTCTTGGTTAGCCATGCTATTAGCAGGAACTCAGCCAGATTGTTTTTTACCTTTTTAAAAAGTTTATTCATTTTGAGAGAGAGGGAGAGGGAAAAGGAGAGGGGAGAAAGAAGAAGGAGGGCATGCCTGCCCATGGGCAGGGGAGGGACAGAGAGAGAGATACAACCAAGCAGGTTTGGAACTGTCGGCACAGAGCCCTGAACCCATGAACTATGAGATCATGACCTGAGCCAAAGAGTCAGATCAAGAACTATGAGATCATGACCTGAGATCAAGAGTCAGATGCTTAACTGACTGAGCCACCAGGCATCCCTTGTTTTATAACTTTTGATTGAAATATAATGTACACAGAAAACAACACCAATTATAACTCTATAGCTTGAAAATTTTTTGAAAAAAGAACACACCCAGGTAAATAGCACCCAGATCAAGAAATGGCATCATAAACACTGCAGTGTCTACTGTACTAACACACCCCTAGTTTGACCTCCAACTTTACTGGTGAGTTTTACCTATTTTTAAAATCTCTGTAAGTGGAATCTGGAAACATGTTTTCTTTCTGGTCTGACTTCTATTATTCAACATTAGATTTTTGAAATCCTTCTATATTTTTTTCATGTGATTATAGTTTAGTTCATTCTCTTTCCTAAAAAGTATACCATAATTTATTTATCTATTCTACAGTTGATAGACATTCAGTTTCCAGTTTAGGGCTATTATTACAAATAGTGTTGTTACAAATTTGTCTTTCTGTGAGATATGTATTGCTGATCACAGATCTTCTTATGTTCAGCTTTGATAGATAATGGCACTTTACCAAGCTGGTAATTGGTATTTCAAATAGTAATTCATATATGAAAAAAATGTTTAATTGAGGATGCCTGTATGTAAAATTATTGCATTTTGAAACTAAAAAATAATGAGCTCTCCAGAAATATGCTCTGTAACTGAATATCAGCCTTGAATGGTTGTTATTTTAGATATTTTAGGGAACCTCTGCAGCTATGAATGTCATAGAGAATCTAGTTCACTCATTTTGAGGATATGACCTGGGATTCCCTGGAAATTTTCCTTATCTTCACCCATACCAGATGCCTGCCCCCCATCCAAATAACTTGCAGGTTCTCCAAATTTTCTAACTGGCTCTCACATCTTTTTCTTTCTTCCTCCTCCCCTTGCTATGTTGTTCAAATTCTTGAGCCTTCTCATCTGTAAGTACCTCCTATCTCCTTTCCTAGAACCCTCTTTTTGCTCTCCAACTATACATGTCCATCTGCATAAGGATGATCTTTTTAAAATATCCTAAACTTAATCATGCCAGAAATCTTTTTTTAAGTTTATTTATTTTGAGAGAAGAGGGAGAGAGAGAGAGAATCCCATCTGTTCCATCAGCACAGAGCCCAATTCAGGTCTCAGTCTCACAAACAATGAGATCATGACCTGAGCCAAAATCAAGTCAGGTGCTTAACCAACTGAGCCACCCAGGCACCTGTTAAAATCTTTCACATTGCTTATTACCTAAAAAAATAAATTTCCTGCCTATTTCATTTATTCATTCATCCATTCATTCATTTAGTGAACAAATATTTAATGAAGGTCTAGCATGTAGCAAGCAGTGGATGCTGTAGATTGATTAGTGAAAAAACAAATATAGCCTCTGCTCTCAGGTGCTGATAACTCACCACTTGGACACTTGTACCATTCTGCTCAAGTAGTTCCTAACTACTGTCTTTATAATTTTAAGCTTGATGCCTGCAGAATTGTGTGCCTTGCTAGACTTCCCTTCCCCATTGTGTCCACTAGGAGAACTTTGAAGCCTCCTTAGGGACTCAATTTAAATAGAGCTCATCCATCTCTCCCCTCCATCCCATGATTTCCATGAATAATGGAGTTTCCTCCTCTGCTCTTTGATGAGCTCCATGCATATTTTCTTTGTCATTTATCACACTGTAATTATCTATCAGTAGGTCTGACACCCTACCTTAGATTTGTGAACTACTTAAAGTCAGAAACAATGGCTTAGTCATTTCTGTGTTCCCAAGATCTAGCATAGTGTGTAGTAGGTGTTCAATATGTGTGTGTTTGGGGAAAAAGAAAAGAAAGAGGAAGAGAGGGAAAGGGAAGAAGGGGATTTTGAACCCTTGTAAACAACTGATAGATCATGAAAAATTTTAAGCCGTAGAGACTTTGAACATCGTGTACTCTGTCTGATCTTCTCATTTTTTAGAGTTGAAGAAATTGAGACGCATTAGCTAGTTGCTCCAGGCCCCTTCTTCCCGGCATGGATCTTGTCTCCATGGTTTGCCAAAGTTCTCAGTGGGAGAAAGGGATGACACTAATTACAATGGCTTTTATCTTGTTCATCTTTCTCAAACTCCGCTTTGTTCCTACTCAGAGAGTCATTGTCCCTATCACTGTCCCCTGCCTAACAGTTATCATGATGGCTTTGAATGGCCAAACACTTGAGGCCTCTTCAGTGAAGGGAATGAGAGAAGGTGTCACAAAGAAGGGGCCCTTTTTTTTTTTTAAGAAAAAGAAATTATAGTCTACAAAATGAAATTGGAAAATAGAAGAGACGGAGGAAGCAGTGAAGGGACCTGTCAGGACCACCGCTAACTGTTCCTCATCTAGAACTTAATTCATTAAAAATTGGGGATTCTCTTAGACATTCCTCTAAATTAACAATATATTTAAAATTGACCTCAAGAGACATGAGTTTCTTATATATACACTTTTTATTCTGGAACATATAGATTGAGATAAGAATTTTCAAACATTAACATATTCTGTACAAAATGTGTCATTTATTCCATTTCCTTTTTGAACTAGAGACCAATTTATGTTGAGTGAGCAATGGGTATAGTCTGATTTTCTTTAAACAAAAATGATTAAGAAAAACAGAATGAGGTATTATCTATTGTTTTTAGCAGTGTTATTAAAACGATTGTCATTTACAAATGTAAACAGTTACCCTTCTGGATTGTTGTGTTTTATGAGATCTTCATTCATTGCTATTCCTGACTTCTTCATGCTAGTCAAACATGCCTATGTCATTTTCAGATATTCCCCTACCCAACTGTAATAAGGGCCAAGTTCTTACCAAGTCAATATGATGCATTATTAGTCTTCGGATTTTGTAGTCGTGGATATACTTTGTTGGCAAATGAGATTCAGTCCACACTTTACATTTTTATTTTGGATGAATGAGGAGCAGATGAAAGATGCACATCTTAAATTTTCAAATTGTGAAAAAGTCACATGTGGAATGTCTGTACAAAAGTTTAAAAGTTCAAAAGTCAAAAGAGAGACATTCATAATAAAAAGAGGGGGGAATAGGCAACTTGGACATTAATCTCTTCCTTATACCCAGATAAGAACCAGCAGTTGCTATTTCAGTGATTGTGGATGAAAGCACCCTGCCCTCCATCTCCTGGGTGTCTTTTTTGCATTCTTTAAGCAAGAGCTTCTTTTGAACCAGGCAGTGTTCACGAGCTCCACTCCACATAAAGGAATGATAGCCAAACTGAAGGGAAAATATATACCCTAAGACGCAGAAGTGTTTGTGATTTCAGAGTATGAGCTGTGGTTAGCACAAATACACTTTTCTCCAGAAAAGAAAGAAAGAAAACTGCTTAGGCAGCAGTGCCTCCCCTTTCCTTCCTAACACCCTGTAACACAGAAGTTAGCTGCTTCCCCCTTGTTTTTACGCCTCCCTGTTTTCTGAGCCTCGAAGCTGAGTAAGCCCCAGTTGTCTATTTGTGTGGATTGCCTTGAAGCAGGCACACAGATTAAGACAAACAGACAAGCAAAACCATAATATTTTTGAAAGAGAGAAGAGCTCTAAAAAAAAAAATTGGCTTCCATGTTTAATTACTGGGGGAAAACACCTGGCATCCTATGAAAGTGGCAGGTTGATCTGCGTCACCTACTGCCTTAATGTCAGCTGTCATTTTTACATTGCTAATGCATTAAGTGCTCTCAATGGGCAAACTGTCCCTAAAAATAAAGGTTTTTTTTAATACTTTGTCAATGATTTTCCTATTGCCAAATGATAATATTCATTCATTCAACTGATACCCAATTGCCTACTCTGTACCAGGCAAGATACTGAGTGCCAGGGATAAGCTAAATAGACAAAAATCATTGTCTTCATGAAGTTTCCATAAAGGTGGGGGTAGGTGAACAATAAACACAATAAATAAGATGGCACCGGTTGCCAGAGAGAAATAAAGTAAGGAAGGGGAATAGGAAATGCTGGAAGCAGAGGGTAGCATATTTCAATTTTAAATAAATTGGTCAGATAAGGTCACCGTGAGGTGATGACTACTGAAGAAAATTGAAGATGATGAAGTGGGTCAAGTAGTCTCATGGAGGACAGCAGACTCTGAGACAGGTGTGTACCCGGCATGGGATGAGGAAGAGGGAGAGCAGCGAGAGATGAGTCAGAGGGATTGGGGGAGGGGGCGACAGGTGACCCAAATAGTGGCCACTGTAAGAATATGGCTTTATTTCCAGTGACACAGTTAAGTATTGCATTATTTTGAGCAAGGGATTAATTTAGCATAATATATTTTAACAGGATTGCCCTGGCTGCTCTGTTGAAAAGCCATAGTAGGGGTGCAGAAGCAGAAACAGGAAGAACAGAGTACTTGGGGTAGAGTGGTGAGAAATGGCTGGGTTCTAGATATACTTTGAGTGTAAAGCCATATATATAAATATATATATGCATATGTATATGTATGTATACGTGTATATATATATATATACATACATATATATGCTAATGGATTGCACACATGGCATGAGAGAAAAGGGAGCAAAAGATGATGTCAAGTTTTCTGGAATTGCATTAATTGAGATGGAGAGCCGATTAGGGAGGGAAAATCAGAAATTTTAGACATAAAACCCAAAATAGTTATTAGTCCAAAACAGCAGAATAAGCACAGGTGTGATGTGCTATCTCTCTTGAGATACTGTAAAAATGATGATAAGGAACATAAGTATGCAGTGATGAAGAGAATGAGATAGGGCACAACAAGATGCCATATTTCAGTAAGTGTGCAGAGGAAAATGGAGAAGAGAATGTCTATGAAAAAGATTGGAGAGAATTCTGCACAGTCTACATTCCATAGAGAACTGTAGCCAGCGAGGTCACTGGTCTGCTCAGAAGCAGTGGAGACGGGCCCCAGACTTGAGAACTACCAGCCCTGCAGAACATGGAGCAAGACTTAGGGGTGGAAAGAAGGGTGAGGAACTAAAGGAATGTGGATGAAACCATCAGCCCCTCCACATCCTCCTCTTGCTCTGCATATTGAATAATTGATAACCAATGATTTCCCAGACCAAAAAGCTGAGAATTTTTTTTTCTGTGGAAGTGAACAAATTATAGAAAAGAATCATAAGGCACCTGAATGTCTGAGTCAGGTGAGCATACAACTTTGGCTCAGGTTCTGATCTCTCAGTTCAGGAGTTTGAGCCCCGCATCAGGCTCTGTGCTGACACCTCAGAGCCTGAGGCCTGCTTCAGATTCTGTGTCTCCCTCCCTTGGCCCCTCCCCCACTCATGCTCTGTCGCTCACTTTCTCTCTCAAAAAAAAGTAAACATTAAAATATTAAAAAGAAAGAGAAGAATCGTTGTAGCCAGCTTTGGAGTCAAGCATCTAGAGTAAAGTTCTTCTTTCTAAAATTTATGGATACCACACCATAGTAGCTGGCACCCACATGCTCAACCAAAAGAGAAGTCTACAAGCTGGTAAATCTCAGGTACTTAGAGCTCCCAGTTGGCTCCTCTATTGTCCCCAGTCTAAGATGTGAATTAACAACAAAATGTCCACAGGCTACTGAGAAAGCCTACAATATTGAATGATGAAGGAGGCCGAGATGAACAAAATAAGAAATTATGATAGAAGATACAGGAATAATTCAAGGAACAAATAATTAAATTAAAATATTAAAACAAAAACTATCTTCAGAGAGAATTTTGAATATATTATATTCTTAAGATAACAAGATGCTATGAAAAATAGGAAACAAAAGTAAAGTTGGTTTTTTGGGGAACTCAAAAGATAAGATAATGAAATAAAAGTCAATAAAAATACTATACAACTGTTGTGAGAAGATATGAAGGAAATCTCCCAGGGTGTGGAACCAAGCAAAAACTAGTGAAGGCAGAAAACAGACAAGGAAACATGAAAGACAAAAAGACAAAGCTCAGAGAGAAAATAAAAGGGGCTTCAGGATGGCTCAGTGGGAAGAGTGTGGAACTCTGGATCTCGAGATCATGAGTTTGAACCCTACATTACATATAGAGATTGCTAACACACACACACACACACACACACATGCACACACAGAGAGAGAGAGAGAGAGAGAGAGAGAGAGAAGAGATACAGATGCAATCTACCTGAAGAGTGCAGTAGAGAATGAGAAAACAGAAGAAAGGAAAATATGAAAGACATAGTACAAAAAAATACATAAGAGCTAAGAACAGGTACTGTCTTGAAGATTAAATAGCACACATAGGAATGGACTAGGTTTAGGCAATATGAGTAGGAAGCTAGAAGATATTAGATAAATGAAAAAGGCTTAAGTTTCTTTTCCCCAAAAAGAAAATAAAAGTAAAAGGAGAAGTAAATGCATAAGAAAAGTATTATCCAAATATAAGCAATGCTAAAAGCATGCAGAGTTTTCAACAGCTGAAGGAGCAGTTCAAAAAGGATGTATGTTATTTTGGTATTGGGAATATTCCCTTTTGATTTGTATTTCCCTGATGATAACTGATGTTGAGTGTCTTTTCCTGTGTCTGTTTACCATCTGGGTGTCATCTTTGGAAAAATGTCTGTTCGTGTCTTCTGCCTGTTTCTTAACTGGATTATTTATTTTTCAGGTGTTGAGTTTGATAACTTCTTTTTAGATTGTGGATACTAACTCTTTATCAGATATGTCATTTGCAAATATCTTTCTCATTCTAAATAAATCATAAAACTAAAAGGTAGTCTTTTACTAAAGACTACCTTTTAGTTTTATTGATTGTTACCTTCACTGTGCAGTACCTTTTTATCTTGAGGAGGTCCCAATAGTTCATTTTTGCTTTTTGTCCCCCTTACCTCTGGCAATGTGTCTAGCAAGAAGTTGCTGTAGCTGAGGTCAAAGAGGTTGCTGCATGTGTTCTCTTCTAGAATTTCAATGGTTTTTTGCCTCACATTTAGGTCTTTCATCCAATTTGAATTTATTTTAATGTATAGTGTAAGAAAGTAGTGTAGTTTCATTCTTTTGCATGTTGCCATCTCATTTTCCCAGCACTATTTGCTGAAGAGACTGTCTTTTGAAAGCCATGTGGTTCATGGTGTTGAGACTGTAACAAGAAAGATATTCAGAGTCTAATACATGACCTTGCAGAAAATTATATTTGCATTTTTGTAATCATGTAAATTTTATTTTATCGGTTTTAGACTTGTAGAATCAATTTATATGCAAATAATTGAAGTCAATTATGAATGGATAAAAACATTTCAACTTTGATTATTTTACAAGTAAATTTAAGATAACAGAAGTTGAAGGTAAAAGTATTGGCAGGTAAATGTTCTCTTCTCATAAACACAGAAGTCACATGATGCTGTCTTTAACTGGTAGATTAAGAAATGGTTTAAATCATGTTGCTAATGTTGTAGAAGTGACAACCAGGAGAAAGGACGGTGGTAACAGAATTCTATCAGGAAGAAGGAGGAAAGAAGACAGGACAGCAGAACTGAGGTGGATATTGATAGTTACATTCTAAAATCAGTCAATCAAGAGAAAGCAGCACAAATATCTCATTTAGAAATATGGAATTAACTCCCAGAATTTTAAGAATAGAAGTGAAAATAGCTGTCAAGAAGCAAAACTAGGGTAAGAGTATCACAAGCAATCATTGCTTTTTGTTATAACCCCTCCGGACATTTTTTTTTAAAGCCTGTGAATATGTTTCTTTGATAAATAATAAACTTTTATTTTTTTAATGTTTATTTTTGAGAGAGACAGACAGACAGACAGAGCATGAGTCAGGAAGAAACAGAGAGAGTGGGAGAACAGAATCTGAAGCAGGCTCCATGCTCTAAGCTGTCAGCACAGAGCCTGATGTGGGGCTCAGAGTCCCAAACCCTGAGATCATGACCTGAGCCAAAGTCGAATGTTTAACCTACTGAGCCACCCAGGTGTCCCAATAAATAATAAATGTTTATATGAATACCATTTACTAAGCATGTGTTGGGGCTGTCACTGTTCTAAACATTTAATATACATTATGTCCGTTAATTGCCACAACAGCCTATGAAGTAAGACCTATGACTTCCTCCTTTTTGCATGTGTGTTCCCAACAGCAAAAAGAAATGAGCCTCCACAGAAGAAACCACATTTTCCCAGACTTCTGCTAACATGTGGTCCCTCATGTGTCCTGTTGCCACATTTGCTGCTGGAGATGTAGATTCTTCAGTTATGATATATTGCTAGCCTAAATAATGTCAGGTTTCAGTGGGGAGAGGAGAACATGGATATTGGGCAGTACTGAGCAGTGGGCCCCACAGCTAGAGAGTGGCAGAGTGGGGTCTGAAATCCAGTAAAGTTTATATTTAAATAAACAGGCAGAAGCATCAATAATATGAGAGTCAGTAAGAATGCTTACATAAACTAATAATAGTATTTTAATGTTAAATTAGAGGACAAACACAAGTTGTATTCAAGATTCACCCTTCCAGAGGTAGTTAGAAAATGACCAAAAAATGTCAGGATGGCCGAGCAGTCTAAGGCATTGCATTCAGAAAATAACCAAAGATCAGGCAACTATAACCACAGGCAAAGAGTAGTTTTCCCAGTATAGGAAGGGCTGACAGTTAGAATCCTAATCAGGGGCCAAATACCTCTGCATTTAAAGGGGAAAAATCCAGCTCATAAAAAGATTTAAAATAAAGATGTGGGACTATAATTACAAAGTTTGAAACAATTTGCTTTCCAAATGAGAAAATTATATTTTAGCAAAATTCCATAGGTTGTTATAACTTAATGAGGAAGTACCTGTGTGTAGCTTACTAATCATATTTCAAGGAACGCAGTTTTAATTTTGTCAGATTTGATTTAATGGGTAAAGCCACACTATGTTACTCCCAAGAAATTATGATTGTTCCTTTTATTCTGCTTGATATACATCTTACCAAAGAAATGAGCTAGATTATCTTTTTCTTTAAAAAATTTTCACTTGATCTCCTCAAATGGAATTACTTTCTTAACAAATAAACAATGGTATCAGTTATAATTACAGACCGTGCTTACATACATTTGCTCTCTGTAGTACACAGCACTCCAGTGGGTTCAAACCAAAGTAATAATTAGCGTCAATACTGCTAGGCTTACAAGAAATAATAGCAAGTGTTTTCATAATAGTGACATGAGGCTTTGGAAAGAACCATTTCAAGAATATGGAGGGTTGACATGAAAGCCATGGAAAGGAAGCTTTAGGGGTTTCATATGAAGGCACTTGACCAACAATTTCTTTATTATACAGATGAACAATGACTCAGTAAACTAGCTGAATGGGGAGGAGAGCGTCCCTTAGCTGAAGCTCAAAATACACCTGGGATTCGCAATGGTATAGCTGAAAACCTATCATCGGGAGAACGTTGCCAAACCAAGTATCTTTCTCTTTTCTTCCACACTGAGCCATGGATGCTGCTCTTCTGAGAGGCTTTATTCTTTTTCCCTTTGAAGAACTCTCTTAACATTCATTTTAGTTATTTATTTTTCTTAAATAGTTTGTTGTCAAGTTGGTTTCCATATAACACCCAGTGCTCATCCCAACAAGTGCCCTCCACCATGCCCACCAAGTTAACATTCATTTTAACTTGATTTCACCACATTAAACTTTTCCCATTGGGCAGGGGGAATGTCAACAGGTATCAAAAGAAGACTAGTGACATGCGACACCTGTTACCTCTCAAAATATGGTTCCTTGCGTATTTACATCTTGCACACTCCACTTTCAAGTGTGTCAACTCTTCCCTAGGACATGAGGGTACCATGTACTACAGCAGTGTTTCACTTATCTGGAAAAAGATCATTGGGAAACAGTTCTTCAGAATACAGCCAAGACCATAAAGCAAACATAAAGCGTGTCTATGAAGCCAAGGTAGATGCCCTAAGCCCTAAAACTAAAGCTTCTGTACTTTATTAAACGAAGAGCCTCCCGAGCCCATTGTTGGACACAGTACTCAGTTCTTACAACCTGTTGTAGCATTGTTCAAATTACAATAGGAAATATGTAAAGCAATTATCCCAAATGCTATAGCTAAAAATAGTGATTGAATACTCATAACGAAGAAAAAGACATAAAACTTAATTTCAAAAAGCATTAATGATAAAGCATGGATGCAATTCTCTTTCCTTGACACATTTCATTCTTTCATGAAGTCAATTCAAGTCAAAAGTGTGGATTTATTGCCTATTTTATAAAAAGAATGGGACGCAGAACTATGAAATCCCACAAAAGCATCCACCTGCTTTTCCGCAGTACTCCTATGAATGGATCTATGTGTTCTCATTCTCTTTTCTCTGGCCCATGCTTCTTCCCCAGATCCAATGATTTGGCGTCATGGATACAGCTGGGTTCTTACCCGACTAGACTGTTCTAGAGGTAGACCAATCAGAGACCTTTGCCAGGATTTTTCATACTGGAAGTGAGGTCATCAGACTAACTCTGGTGGGACTATGTGCCATAACTTTTGATGCAGTTGGTGGCCGTGGGAACAAAGCTATCAGTAGAAAAAATAATGCCACCAGAAGGAGAGAGCAATGGAAAAGCAATAAAGACAATCCCCTTGGCATTTAAGCCCCAGATTCCTGATGTCTTGTATTATATGTATATATATATATGTATTTTTTTTTTGCTGCAATTTGCCCAATTTTTCCTTCAATTGCAGGAAACCCCAATGTCCTCGATAAATTCTCCTATTTCCTAAGCTAGCTTGAATTGTGCTTCTGTTAATTGTAGCTTAACGGCATTTGAATCACATAGTCTTTTGAAAGTAGTTATGCACCTTTTCTTGATACTACATCATTTGAGTAAAATAATTTCTTAGTGTCCCAATAGTGATATTACTGAGTCCTAATATGCTCCCTGTCTTTTGTCTTATTTTGGTAGCCATATTTTATTTCTCTCTGAATATGAAATGAACATTTTAACTATAAAGCATAAGACCTTCACTGTCACCTAAAAAAGAGAAACTACCAGAAATTTTACTGAAATTCTAAATGCCCTATGCAGTATCATTTAATGCAGTGACTTCTCCAACAGTCCTTTTTTCTTTTAATGAAAGTCTTTGTAACTCATTGACCATCTTTTGCCATGAAGACATTCTTTACTGTACCATTAAGACAAATGCTCAGTGAGATGAATTCTGATGCATGTCAGTAAGTGAGAGAAATGTGCTCAGCCAGGCAGTGCAATTCTGAATGAGCTGCACAATGTCCCTTCTTACTCCAATCCCAAACCGTTACCTGCCTATGAACAGAGGTAGTGGGAATGATACTGTTATCAGTGATGGCAGTAGGGGTTTGCCAAAAAATGAAAAATCAATGGACAGCTATTTAAAATTATTAGGATGTTCGTATGTCTCACAAATATTAAAATATCTTGTATAAAGTATTTTTCATTCCAGAAGCCTTTTAAAACTTGATTAAATACAATAGATTGAGAGACTGAGGTGTCCAAATCAAGCTCTTTAGAAGCACTTGCTTTCAGATTATTATCATTTGTCACTCCTTTTACTTTATTAGGATAACCATTGACTCATAATTTTTATATGGATTCAGTATTCCTTTTAGAATATTTTTTCTTTCCCAAAGAACTCACTGCATGAAGACTCATTTTAGAGGGCAAAGTTTACATTACATTCTGCCTTTTCTCTGTAACTCCAGTTGTTTGGTGTCAGGTCACAGCCGTTGCCAGGGTGGATGCCTTGCATGCCACAATGCCCTGGGTGCCATTTACAACACGCAGCCACGGTGTGGCACTTTGTTTCTCTCAAGAAGACTGATAGTGACCACTGGCCTGTGCTTGAGTTCAAACCACAAACAAAAACTCTCCACTTTTTTAAAGACAATAAGCACAAATACTCTAAAAGAAAGATGGGTTAAGAATGTTAACAGGGAGGCACTTGGGTGGCTCAGCCAGTTGTATCCAACTCTTGATTTCAGCTCAGGCCATGATCTAATGATTCATGAGATCGAGCCCCATGTCAGGCTGTGCACTAGAGTGCTGAGGCTGCTTGGGATTCTCTCTCTCTCTGCCTCTCCCTTGTTCTCTCTCTCTCTCTCTCTCTCTCTCTCTCCTTCTTTATTTATTTATTAATAAAACTTTAAAAACAAGAATGTTAACAGGAAATTTGCAGAAAAATAAATTAGAACAGCCCCAACACATATAAAATGATGCTCAAATATCCTGGTAAATCGGGGATGTCTGTTAAGACCACTGCTAGATCCCACATTGCATCCATCAGATTTGTCAACATTTCCTAAAAGTCTAAGAATAGCACATTTTTTGAGCATTTGGTAAAAGGCAGGCACTCCTACACTGCCAATAGGAACATAGTGTCTTTACCACTTTGGTGAGCAAATATCAGCATCTGGTACTGATGAAGATACATGGATTCTAGGAATTCATGACATCGAATATATACAATATTCTATGTTGATAGAGAACTCCCAGATGTGGCTTAAAGCAATAGGAAATAGGTTTGTACAAGCAAGACTTTATCAAGGAAAAAACCATAAATATTCATCAATAAAATAATAGATCAATAAATTATACATTCCTATAGTGGAATAGTATCATAGGTAAAATTAGTAACTAGATCCACATGCAAAAGCAAGGATTCATTTAAAGATATAATATTGATTGCAAATAGTCACTGGCCAAAGATATATACAGTATGATATGATTTATTTAATATTTTAAATATTCAAGAGTACAAGAGTCCATACCAGAGACCAGCAAACTTTTTTCTGTACAGGGCCAGATAGTAAATATTTTGCCCTTTTCAAACTCTCTTACAACTGCTCAATTTTGCCATTGTAGCCTGAAAGCAGTCGTAGACAATATATAAATGAACAAGCCTGGCTGTATTCCAATAAAACTTTATTTACAAACACAGGTGACAAGCTGGCTTTAGCCATCAGGCCTTAGTTTGCTGAACCCTGATTTATCTAACCATATGAAAATAAATGTGATATTGACATCTAGATATCAAGATAGAACCTGGTCTTCGAGAAAGGAAGAAGAATGAAATTAGAGAGAAGCACAGCATAGAATTAATCTGTACTGCAAAATCCTAAGGATATATTTTTAAAAAGTACTGAAGTAAATAATGCACAGTGTTAACATCTGTTACATTTTGATCTGTGTTACTTAAACTATTTTTTATATTTTTATGTGTATGAAAAATACATAACATGATTAAAAAAAAGCTTAGAACAAATACATTAAAGTTTTAAAGATAACATGACTCAAAACAATGGGAGGAGAAACATCTGCAAGAATTCTATTTCTTCCAGAACACTCTGTCTTTGTCTGTATGCCCCTTGCAGTGACAAGTTAGGCCAAGAAGTTAAGAGTGTGAATGCCAAAGGGAGAAATTTCTCTCTGTTCTCAGAACTAGTCATCATGGTTGAACTGCTCCATGAATAGTATTTGCATCTAGGGCAAGGGTTGAGCATGTTGTGATCGGATCTGTCTTTTCATGGGTTAAAGCAAGTGTGAGCATAATTTTTGTGACCTACTTCTATCAATGTTCCAAGACTTTAGAACTTCACTTTGTGACTGACCTCACCCGTCTCTCCATCTTATCTTTTCTCCTCTAATTTCATCATTATAGCATGTTGATAAGGTGTTTACTTCATAAACTCCATAGGTTGCTTCATCATCATAGTACAGTGGTAAGGTATACAGATTCCAGTGGTAAATGTCCTGAGTTCAAATCTCAGGCATGCCTATAATGAGCTGCATGACCTTATGCCAATTATTGATCACCTTAGCTTTCTCATTTACACAAATGGGATGGTAATAACAGAATTTATCTCATAGAGTACTTGTGAGGATTCAGTGAGTTAATTATTTGCCAAACACCTAGACCAGTGACTAGCCCCTAGTCAGTACTGAGTCACTGTTTTATATGGAATACAATTAAGTGGATTTACTTGTCTTTTTTATCTTGTTAAACTGTATCAGCCACCTTAAAATTTTCTAGAACAAAATGGCAGAGCACAGTATCTGAGAGTACAGGGTTTGGAGCCCAAGAAACCAGTGATCTAATCCCAAACTGTGACTTTTATTAACTCTGAGAACACAAATAGGCTTTAAAAGTGCTTTGTAACATTGAATCCTCCTCTGTAAAATGAGGCTAATAACAGTACCTACCTCCTAGAGAATTGTTTTAAGAACTAATGAAGGTATTATTGCAAGGGACCTAGGTCAGTGCATAGTAAACACTCAAACAATACCTCTAGAGTAATGGACAATTGTGAAACAATCGTTGGCAGCATTAAGCAAACACCTAAATCCTGTGCCAAGAATGGCAGAACAGAATGGCTTTAGAAATGCAATGCATTAACTTTGTGACCTGGCAGGGAAAATTGGTATCCACAATGGTGTCAAGACTGACACTCTCGTGAGTGCACCAGAACCTCCAAGGGGAGAGTGAATTGCAGAAACAGCCTTGCAGATGTTAAGACACAAACACATGCGTTTAAACTCCAGATGAAATCCCAGGGAAGTTGACCTTCAGATCTATTCTCTCTAGTGCAGATCTCTGTTGTTCCCCGTTGTGAGAAAAGATGGATC
Source organism: Crocuta crocuta (assembly GCF_008692635.1). Lineage (NCBI taxonomy): Eukaryota > Metazoa > Chordata > Mammalia > Carnivora > Hyaenidae > Crocuta > Crocuta crocuta. Next base: position 2,737,672 of record NW_027551557.1, read on the forward strand.
ATAGGACAGAAAATGTCATTTAAGAACCTTCAGGGTTGAAATAGTAGAAGTCGGGCCAAGCTTAGGGGCAGTCATCAGAACGTTGTCTATGAAAGTGGAAAAACAAACACTCCAGATTAAAATTAGAAGCTGTCCTTCCAATGCCAAACTCACCAGGGCCCAGTGTTGGATTTACAAGAACACTGCCAGGGTGGGATCAGTCTATGCTGCAGCAAAGCATATACTGTAATCTCAGGATGAGCCAAGGCTGCTTTCAACGACTCTGGCCACACCTTTTTAGCCAGGCTGTTCGTAGTACAGCTGTGAGAGCTCTTTGGTTATTCTAAAACAAAAAACCAAAATAATTTATTTGCTTGGGGAGCAAGTAGACAAGGATTAGAATAATGTTTCCTAAACCGGGTCCTGGCATACTTTGCTAACTCAAAATGCTCTTCCCAACCCAGCAGTATGCTCAAACAAACACCAATATGTATAAAAAAATACAACGGTTTCTTGAAAAATATATGGATTCTGAATGTGAGGATCTGGTGTGGAGCTTAAAGTCCTTCATTTATACCAATCTTTCCATCAATGCTGCAAGTCTACTCTAGAACCTTGTTACCCATAGCATGGTTAAGCATAGACTTCGCTTGGGATGCACATTCTCTGTCCCCCACCCAGACTTCCTGAATCAGTATCTGCATTTCAGCAAGACCCTCAGAGATTTCTATATTGCATTCAAGTTTCAGAAGCACTGAACATACGGGAATCAATTCCCTCAAGGCTTTGGTTACACATCCTCTATTTACACATTGTAGGTACTTCTGGTACCTAATAGTCCTGAAATATGTTATCCTGCCATAGCCAACCCTAGCAGTGCTCTGTCCACATCCATTCCAATCCCTTTCCATTTTCACACACAATTCCTCAATGGTTTTCACTTCCAACAGCCAGCACCCTTGCCTCTTTGTTGGCTTCTCCTTCTGAATGCTAGAACCCCCTTTGCCTACTATCAAAGAAAGCAGAAGTACCTGGGGATTTCCATCCCCTCCAGCAGCCCTTAACCAAGAGTAACACACACAGGGACTGCCACATTCCAGCTCCCATGCTTGTCATAAAAAACTCAGCTTTGATGTGTGGTCTACTTCAGGATGGAGAAGGCCAAAGTTACCATCTGCCTGAGTTTCCTTGGCATCACACCCTTCTACCTTTTTCCCTTCCCAGTACTGCTCAATCCCCTATAAAGTTGCCATGGAACTCTGTAATAAACCCATTCCTCACAGATGCTTGTCTCAGGGTGTGCTTCTGGGGAATCCAAAGTAAGATACATGCTGTTTTAGCTCAGGATGATAGAGTACCCAACCAAAAGTTGGGTTATTTTAAAGTTCCCTTGATGACTGTTTTAGTCCCTGAATCTTTGGTTTAGTCTGGGTCAGATCTTTTGAATATCTCAAAGAGCTGCAAGAAGCCAATGAATTTTAGGAAATCCACACTTAGAAATTTAGATCTTCACGTTCTCAGAATGTGATGAAAATAAATTATGTTTTACTTTCTGAATTAGCTAACCATGGCTGTGTAGTGAGGGTGATGATGCTATGCTTTGGCTGGCTCTATAAAAGACCCATTTAAAAAAATAAGGATCTAGAAGACAGGCACTGACCAAAGGCTACAGCCACAGCCTCAGGCATGCACTACCTGTGGCTATTGAATACTTGGAAGGTTGTCAATGTAAATTGAGATGGGCTATAAGTGTAAAACCCATACCTCACTTCAAAGACCAAGTACACAAAAAGAATGCAGGGGACACCATGGAAGCTCAGTCAGTTAAGCGTCCAACTCTTGATTTCAGCTCAGGTCATTATCTCAAGCTCATGAGATCAAGACCCGTGTCTGCCTCCACACTGAGCTTGGAGCCTGCTTGGGGTTCTCTTTCTCCATCTCTCTCTGCTGCTCCACTGCTCACATTTTCTCTGTCTCTCTCAAAATAAACACTTTTTTAAAAAATATAAAATAGCTAAATTTCATGTTGATTACATGATTAATATTTTTGAAATATTAGCTAAAATAATATTTTATTTGGGGTGGCTCAGTTAGTTAGGCGTCCAACCTCAGCTCAAGTCATGATCTTGTAGTCATGGGTTTGAGCCCCACATTGGGCTCTGTGCTGACAGCTCAGAGGCTAGAGCCTGCTTCGGATTCTGTGTCTCCCTCTCTCTCTGCTCCTTTCTCACTCCCACTCTGTCTCTCTCTCTCAAAAATAAATAAACATTAAAAAAGTTATTTAAAATTAGCTTCACCTCTTTGTTTCTAAAATTTTTAATGTGGCAAATAGAAAATTTTAAGTTACATATGTAGCTGACATTGTATTTCTGCTGTGCCGGATATAATAGAGACCTTATCTTTCAACCTAAAAGGTCAGACCCAGTTAAGTTTCCTTAACTGCTCTTAATGCCTTCACTGTACATATTTCTGGTATGGAATGGGCCCCTAGTAAACATACGATATGGTACATTGCCCTCAATTACAGATACTTTCACTGATGCATAAAGTTGCCATGGAGGTAGAAATATCTAAAGTCTGACCTTTAGCTCAGAAAATATTATACCAGAAGCGTATTGTAAAAACCAGGGCCAGTAGGTAATTACTCTTAGTTTAAAATGATCAAATCTGAATAAATTTGCTTTAAAGCTGTTAAAGTGTTATACCAGTGCTGCTTTGCTTATACATGAAGTTTGGTGGTCAGCTATTTTGCTTCCCTCACAGTTACTCTGGGCGGCATCTTCCAAGTCTTCCACCAATAGTGTATAGAGTTCAAGGCCTCCAATATTACCCCCTAAACTGGGACAGCTTCCTAAATGAGTTCCTTCTTTTTGGTTTCTCAGCCTCAACTCCTTTCTCCACATGGCCAATAGATAATCCCCCTAACACACAATCCAGCCTCGGCTCTCCTCCACCCTCACCCTAAAAAAGGCCTTCTATGGTTTGGCATTCTTACTAAATTCTCTCAGATACCTTGACAGTCATTAAATGCTCTCCATACTCTGCCCCCAACTCTCCTTTTTTCATTGGAACTACCCTTATTTTTTCCAATTCCTATGAGACTACTCACCATTCTATGTCTTACCCCATGTGCTTGCCTCTGGTTCTTCTCCCAGACAGTTTACTTTACTTAGAATTCCCTCATCCTTCTCCACCACTCTCCACCCCAAGTCCTATCTAAAATGTTACTACATTACATGATGGTGTATTATCAATGCCTTAAGTCAGAAAGCAAAATACAGAAGACCAACGAAACACCAGTAGAAAAAACCAGATGGAAAAGCTGTTGAACTAAAAAAACATGGTTTCTGAGCTCTCAGGTCTTCTTCTCTTAAAGATTTTTTTGGGGGTGGGGGTGGAAGCACAATGTTAATTCTGTTTTCAAAATTATCACCCAGAATGGAACATCACCTTTTTAGATAGATAGATAGATAGATAGATAGATAGATAGATAGATAGATAGATAGATAGATAGATTTACTCTTTTCCATTTTCTTGGAAGCCAAATGAGATCACTGGTGAATAGTGTGAGGTAGGGGTTGGATTAGGGAAGTAGTGAGGGACTGCCAGAATTGCTGGGGAGAGTATGGTATACCATATGACTTTGTGACTGCAACTGATTATAAGAACTTCTATGACTATAACTAACATTTTAAAGTTCCCTGGTATAGCTGCTCTGGCTTAAGTAGCAAAGTAGGAAGATTACATTTGCAGGTATGTTGAAAATATACTTGACTGTGTCTTAAACTCTTCAATAACTCTTTCTCTCTTTACAGTGCTAGGAAATTAGTAAAAAGTGCTTGGTTACTGAAAGGCAACATACCAGTTTCCTATCAGTAAGGGTTTTTAAAAGCAGAAAAAATTTTGTTTGTGTGTGAAGAATATTTACTTAGAAAAGAGCAGTTACTCAGGGATTTGAACTTAATTATGCCATTTTTACCAAAAAAAAAAAAAAAGGAAAGAAAAGAAAAAAGAAAAAGAAAAGAAAATCCCTTAGGCATACAAATTGAACTAATTTGTCTTCCTGGTAGCCTAGCTAAAAACATGTGTCTAGTGACTGTACAGTATTTAAGCTAATGCAAGTGTGATTTACATCTTTCAGGAATGGACAAATGAGGTTTTCAGTTTGGCAACAAACCTGCTGGCCCAAAACATGTCCAGAGATGCATTTCTGGAAAAAGCGTAAGTAGCTCTAATTTTATTGCTAAGGGTGTTGCTTCTTCTGAGTCAGTTTCCTTTCTCCTTTGTGAGTCTTTTGTTTATGCTGCACTGGCTTCTTACATTGATAAACATAAACTTCCCTTTGGGATTTGTTACAGAACTGATACCTCCAGTGTTTAAAATTGGAAAACTTCCAAGAAAGATTGCTCTTTCCTCCAAGCTGCACATCCGTGTTAGGCTGGGCTCTCCTGAACGTCAATGTCTTTGACACACAATAAGGAGACACCTCTAAACCCTGGCAGCTGTGTTCAAAACCAAAAATTATTAATTTCAGAGAGTCCCCCGCTCTACATATGTCTGTGTCATACCAATTATTAACCCCAAGAAGGAAAAGAACTCCATACAGTACTCATTTCTCTAGAGTCTTAGATCTCTGATAGATCTAAGATAGATAGGAAGATAGGTAACTTCCCTGCCTACTAAATCATAAGCTGATGTCCTGATTTGCCCATAGATCCCAGAAAGTGTCAGTAAGAAAAGAGAAAGAGAAAAGATGCAGAGGAAGGCACAGAATGAAAAGGAGAAGGAAAGGCAAGGAAAACAAGATTACTCAATCTCCTTGGATTACACAGTCTTTCTAAAAATAATTTGACCAAGGAAAATAATGATTTTTGCCAGATGAGCAGCAAGGAAAACTGGCTGTGTTCACTTTGGAAGCTATGGATGTCCAAGAGGTTGGGAAGGCTTGAAATCAAAACCACAAGTGGAAATATTACTAGGTGGTCCTTTATTTATTTATTAACTTTCTCTTTCCCTCTTCTTCTGTAAGACATACCCATCATTCCAAGACCGAGACTCCAGCCTACGTTTCTTTCTTACTCTTCTATGAATTCCTTTTACCACACAGGTCTTCACTTAAATGCTTTTTCGTGTGATTATCTCCTCTCTAGTTTGTCACTTTGAGGCCCTTTCTAATGCCTCTCTCTATTTCTTTTTACTGTCTTTCGGTTTACCATCCTTTATGTATAAGAAATTCCATCTTTAAAAAAATTTTAATGTTTGTTATTTATTTTCTGAGAGAGACAGTGCAAGCAGGGGAGGCACAGAGAGAGGGGGAGAGACAGAATCTGAAGACAGGCTCCAGGCTCTGGGCTAGCTATCAGTACAAAGCCCGACATAGGGCTTGCACCCACGAACTGTGAGATCATGACCTGAGCCAAAGGACGCTCAACCAACTGAGCCATCCAGGCACCCATATGAGAAATTCCTAAAACAAACATCTAATGTGCCAGATAGAGTTAGTGGAAGAGGACACAGAGATAAAGAAGACATTTTATCTGAAACACAGCATGTTATCACTAGTAAAACATCTAATTGGCTAATCATTATCTATTGCAGATGTTCCTTTCCAACAAGTATATCCCTATGAATAGCTGTTATGGGCATTTTAGAACATGCCTTTTGATGAACATGTTACAAGCATTTCTGTTGCACATACATCTAGATATGGGATTAATGGCCCATAGCATATGCAGTTTCCTAAAGTGGTCATTCTAATCCACATACCCATCAGCAGCATTCAAAATTTCCATTGCCTTCTCCCTACCCATATGTCCATAAGCAGTTGAAGACATAAACACAGTAATTGTATTGACACAATAGAATACTTTGCAACAATGAGAATAAATGATCTACAACTATAAGCAAAAAATAAGGATGAATCTTAAAAATATAACATTGAGTGAAAGAAGCCAGACACAATAGAATGTGATTCCATTTATGTAAAGCGCAAAACTGACCAAAATGAAATCTATGGTGTTTAAAGTCAGAATAATGGTTCCATGTGGGGGCCTGGGCTCTGGAAAGGGGCACGAAAGGAGCTTCTGGGATGTTGCTAAAGTGATCATGTTCTATTTCTGGATCTGGGTACCGATTGCAGAGACCTAGACAGTTTGTTAAGATTCAATAAACTGTAGATATGCATCAGCCTTTTTCTATATATTTTATTCTTTAATAGAAAGGTTTTTAAAGATTAAACACTTGTTTTTCTGCTTCTTCAACAGCTATACTAAGCTTAAGCTGCAAGTCACTCCAGAAGGGCGCATTCCTCTCAAAAAGTAAGCTGCGGGAGCCCTTCCCAGTGTTCATGTGCTTTTCTCAAAGATTTGACTCCATGCCATGGCCCTGTTTTGTTTCTCCACTGGCCCAAGTGGAAGCATGAAAATGTGTGGTAACCCTGTTCTCCCTCATGCTCCATGGTCATATCAATGCAGCTGGCTTCCTCACAGAGATTTTCCTGTGGCATCATTTTCAAGAAACAACAAAGCAGGAAGTGGGTGGAAGGGGTGGGAAACCTTACTGCTAAACCCAAAAGTCCATCTGAGATTCAGATCTATTCTAGGAATAGAAATTGGGCAACTTCAATGCCTCTTTCTACCAAGATGATGCTAGCCTTGAAGGAGGAGCTGAAAACTTAAATGTCAACAGAAACTGGGCAGGGAACTTACATGACGACACAGACCAGGAGCCAGAAGAACCGGAGTAAAACCTCATCTAGAGGGGACAATGACAGCTCACCTCTACCATATTTCTTGTGGGAGACATGGGCTCTGGATACTAGATTTTGTCTAGCATTTCAATAGACTTATAAATTCAAATCATTATATTAAATTCTATTTTTAATACAGTGCTTAAATTCTATTTTGTTAGTAAATTGACCACTCTTTTATTGTATAGTTGATACACATAAATTTTATTTTTTAAAACCAAATTACTGACAAAAGAAAACACATCCTTAGTCTTTAACCTTTGACTCAACTGGTAGACTCTTGTTCGTAACAATGTTAAATTATTATTAATAATAATAAGGCTAATTCATTATTTACTAATAATATTAACAATGTATACCTTTAGAGCAATAGTTAGCAGCAAAGAGACAGAATCATCTATTAGAGGCTATTTAGTGCAGTGTTTTTTCATTGGGCCATCACCTTGACCTCAAAAGGTTGATTTTATATTAGACATTGTGATTTTGAAAAGCACATATATAAATCTTTTAGAACATATATGCAGATGCATGGAGCAAAAGACATCTTTTAATTCTTTAAAGATGAATGAGAAAGAGGTTTGATTTAATAGGTGTCATCTACAAGTGTGTGATCCATATCTTACGTGTTGTGGCTTCACTTCACAGCATATACCGCTTGTTCTCAGCAGACCGGAAGCGAGTTGAAACTGCTTTAGAGGCTTGTAGTCTTCCATCTTCAAGGGTGAGCATGTTGCTTTTCTAGAATTAGTATTACTAAATAGTTTTAATTATCATACTGAAACATAGCTTGCCCCCATATTACCCAAACCTTTTTTTAAGAAGACCTTAAGACTTACTTATTAATATTTACAATACATGGGGCCACTGTAATTATATTTTCTTTCATTCCCATAAACCCAGTATTTTTATCTATAAAGACTCTTGTTCTTTGTAAATAATAATTGTTAAAAAAAAATCTAGTATAAAATATATGGGTCAAAAAGTATTATTGTTAAGAATTTAAACTCCTCGGGGCGCCTGGGTGGCTTAGTCGGTTAAGCGTCCGACTTTCGCTTAGGTCATGATCTCGCGCTTCGTGGGTTCGAGCCCCGCGTCGGGCTCTGTGCTGACTGCCAGCTCGGAGCCTGGAGCCTGTTTCAGTCTGTGACTCCCTCTTTCTCTCTGACCCTCCTCTGCTCACACTGTCTCTCTCTCTCTCCTAGAAATAAATAAAACATTAAAAAAAAAAAAGAATTTAAACTCCTCATTATTAACAAATCCTTTGTTGATGTCCCTTGAGATGTTAGCTAATCATTATGGATTGTGATTAGGAAGATATTTGAAATTTCCATCCCATCTTATTCTAATCTTTTAATGTCTCGTTTTAATATTTATAAGTTAATAAGAAATTAACATGAGAGCACATGTTTAGAAATAAATATCTTTACATACTCTGCTGGGCTGTGCTCACAAAGTTCTTGCCTAGAAGGGTACAGGATGAATTTGGAGATTGCCTACTTGCTCATAAAGTGGTAAGGTAGAGGAGAGGAGAAGAGAGCCATGTAACATGCTTTTTTTTTTTTTTAATACCAAACACATTCAAGGCACTCAATATATGTTCCCCACCTAAAATAATTTGCCTTCATTTCAATGCATTTCTAAATAACTGGCTCTAAAATGATTCATTACCATTATTTCTGGGAGAGCAGAGCCTGTGGTATGGAACCTTTTTCTCAGCCTATATGCAGAACTCGCCTTTCTATTGCAAATTATTTTTATCCTAGTATCTAAGCAACAAGTAAGCTCTTTCCCAAAGATAACACTTATACTATAGAAAGAAACTTCAAGTCTCTTGAAACACTTTTGCAATGTTCAAGTTGCACTGAATGAAGTTGAGAATCCATTCCTAAACTTATTAGGTTATGAAAAAGTATTGAGTGTTATTATTAAATTTATCATCCCATTCTTGTTGTGAATACTTTTCAGGAAGATGAAGTTTATTAAGGACTTTGATAGGTAACAGAAAGAAAAAGAAGAGTACTCCCCTACTCTGAGTTTCCTGCTATACATGGAAAAAGTGGGTGATGCTACAAAGCTATGGCAAGGCTCCTCCAAAACCTGCTACCCTTCCCTTGAAAAAGTAAACTCAAATGATTGAACTTGCTCATTGTTGTTCTTTCCTAGATGCTTTGGGGTAGGAAAGATATGCCGGTTAAGGTCCCATCATTTGCTCAACGAATATTTCTTGAGCTCTTACTACCTGCCCTCAAGCCCTGAGAATGTGTTAGTGAACAAAACATAGTCCCAGGGTCCAAGCACCATACAGTTTCTGGGCGTGCTCCTCAAACATGTGGACTGACACATGTGTAAATAAGGGGGAGGGGTGCTGTGAGCAAAAAGAATGGAGTGCTGCCCTTGTGAATAAGGGCGATCTTTCCAGAAGAAGGAAACAATATGTGCTAAAGCCTTGAGGTTGGAAAGAATTTACTGGCCTGAGTAACAACAACAACAACAACAATAACAACAACAACAAAAGACCTCTCCATTTAAGCACAAAAAGAAAGTTTGAAAGATGAATTTAGAAAACCATGAAAAGAATTTTTTCTTCTGCAATTGCTCCTGATTTTACCTTTATTGGATAACATCTTGTGACTATAATGCTCAAAAATTTTAACTTATAAATCTAGCTAAAGGAAAGAAAGAATAGAAAATGAAGCTGAATAGAAAATCAAACCCATCAACCAATTTTCTGTAAATTGCAATTTTCTAAACAATTGGATACTGACAATTCAGTCAATAATTATAAATTGAGTTTTTCTAATCCACTATGTCTATTATAGGTTCATACTTTCAGACCAGTATCAGCTGGAGACATTTTAAAAAGAAAATGAGATTCAAATAAGAATTTTGTTTAAATTGAAAAAAATATTTATCTTTAGTAAATTAGATGTTATAACAATTTTCTGAAAACAAATTGGAGATTTAAAAAAACGTAATCAGCCTCCATCATGAAGTCTTAAAAGATCATTATTCATAGTAAAGTATACTTTGGTTGGAGGACTTGTAGAATTAGAATGCTTTAAAAAGATCTAAAATCCAAAGACAGGTTAAGGGCTAGGAAATAAATGTTTCCACGAACTGATATATTTCAAATCCTTGTAATTTCATATCTCCAGAACAGTGATTCTAGAAAAAAATAGACTAATTAAAAAAAAGATTCTGGATATACTGACAAGAGGTGTTTCAAACACTCCACAGACGGAAAGGTTACCCAAATGGTAGATAGGGCTGCATATCTGGGAGCCTCATTTCATAGCCTGTGGTCATTCAGACTAGATTTAATTGTGTTCTGTAAATAGATACATTACCAGAAACACAGTGGATATCCTGTTGAGATTTTTTAAACATTATCTTTGTGCACATTGTTAGGGATAATTAATGCACTTGAAGTTGTATCCTGGCCAACTCGATCCACTGGAATAACACATTCCTTTAGAGGGTACTCCTTTAGAGATTACAGTTGCTTGCCAAAGTTACCTTAATTGTTAAAAAGTAACACTGTATCTAAAAAGAGACACAAAGCAATTACTATCCTTCTATTAATAGCCCAAACATATTTTCCAGGGAGACCTTTGAAGACCTTTCCATATTCAGAAAATTACCACTTTACCCACAAACTTTTTGAGAACTCAAAGTGGTTTACTTGAACCAAATTCCCTTTGACTTAAGGCTTATTAACTTGAAAATAGCTCAGTGACATTTGGAATTGTATTATAGTCCTGCATAGCACTGGCACTTTTTAAAAAATGTTTTAATGTTTATTTATTTTTGAGAGAGAGAGACAGAGTGCAAGTGGGGGAGGTGCAGAGAGAGAGGGAGGCAGAATCTGAAGCAGACTCCAGCTTCTGAGCTGTCAGCACAGAGCCTGACAGTGGGCTCAAACTCATGAACTGGTGAGATCATGACCTGAGCCAAAGTCGGATGCTTAACTGACTCAGTCCCCAAGGTATCCCCAGCACTGGCACTTTAATAAACAAGATAGGAATAAGTCAATGGACAGTTGATCCCTGAACAATATAGATTTAAGTCACACTGGTCCACTTACATGTGGAGTTTTTTCAGTACATACGATTAGTACTATAAATATATTTTCTCTTCCTCATGATTTTCTTCAAATATTTTCTTTTCTCTAGGCTATGTCATTGTAAGAACACAGGATAGAATATATATAATATACAAGATCTATGTTGATTGACTATTGATGTTATCAGTAAGGCTCCCAGGCAACAGTAGGCTATTAGCAAAATTTTGGTGGAATCAAAAGTTACACATGGATTTTTGACCAGGTGGCAGGGGGTCAGGACCCCAAGCCCCTGCATTGTTCAAGGATCAACTGTATGTTTTAAATAATAAAGTTTACTATAATTTATGAACTTACATGTAATGCTAAGGAAAGTAGTAACTATTTTGGATTTAAAGAATACCATAAATTTTACTGAAAATACAATATATAAAATGTAAAAATACTTCTTCCAGAGTGGCTATAATATGTTGCCTTTCTCCTGTGCCTTACACCCAGCATACAAATCAGAAATATAATCATTTACGTAGCTGTGACTCTATCTCAAAATTCTGTCTTAAAAGTACACTAAGTATGTGGTTTATTATGAGTAATTTACTTGTGATTATTTCATGTACTCTACGGCCAACTCAACTTTTGCCTTATAAGTTTAGAACAAAAATATTGAGAATAAATTGATGTGAACATTTAGTTTGCTGGATTACAGTATGACTTATGGAATCAAGTGACCTGGCTTCAAAGCCATAGCACTTACACACACACACACACACACACACACACACACACTTGGAACCCTTGACAAGTTTTGTCACCTATCATGTCCCTAGTGCTTGTATCTGAAAAGGGTCACTAGCCATGCCAACCATATACAGTTGATAAGGGATCAAATGAAAACATATGAGTAAAGCTCTGTATTTGTGGGTGCACCTAGGTGCATCTTACTTTGGCTCAGGTCATAATCTCACAGCTCATGAGTCAGGCCCCGCGTCAGGCTCTATACTGACAGCTGAGAGGCTGGAGCTTTCTTTGATCCTTTGTCTCCCTCTCTCTCTGCCCCTCCCCTACTCACTCTCTGTCTGTCTCTCTATCTCAAAAATAAATTTAAAAATAATAAAAAATAATTTTTTAAAGTTCTGTATGTATGGCACATAGTAGGTGCTCAATAAATATTAATTCTTATTATCCTCTGAGTATTTTTTCACATACATATGTATGGGGGAATTTCCTTTTCCTATTTTTAATTTGCCATGTGGATATGTCATAACTGTGTCTATGAAATTTGGAAATGCAAATGCCACCAGTACTACTATTGAGTTTTGTATTTGTTGTTGTTGTTGTTGTTTTAATTTCCCTTTTTGAGCTCTTTGGAATCCCTTAATTTCCCTTTGGAATCGAAGCAATTCGTTTTTAAAGTTTGCAACACTTTTCTGGAAAAAATGGGCCTGATTCAGACTACATTACCCTTCTTAATTTTCACTCCAGAAAAAAAAATTTTAATTTTTTTAATGTTTATTTATTTTTAAGAGAGACAGACAGACAGACAGACAAAGCATGAACTGGAGAGGGGTGGGAGAGAGAGGGGGAGACACAGAATCCGAAGCAGGCTCCAGGCTCTGAGCTGTCAGCACAGAACCCAACGCAAGGCTTGAACTCACAAACCACAAAATCATGACCTGAGTCAAAGTTGGAAGCTTAACCGACTGAGCCACCCAGGTGCCCCTCCCCCCAGAAATTTCTTATAACAATAGCAAAGATAATCATTGATGATCTGTTTTGTATTGGAAGCATTATGTAAGGGGGATAAGTCTTGGAGTACAAAACAGAAGACCTAAAGTCAGGTCCCATATCCTGGTTCACCAGCAAACATTAATTAGGTGTCTATTAAATGTTTGGCAGCATGCTTGGGACACAAAGAAATTAAATAAGAGAGAGTCACTCCACTGAAAAACTCACAGTCTAGTAGAAAATCAGAAATTAAAAAAATATGGGGAAAACTGCATGATAGATGCTACAAGGAAGGTATATAAATATGGATTGTGAACACAAAAATAGAATGCACGTGCCTTCTCTAGCTAGTGTGGTCAAGCAGGATTACAGAAGAGTATTTGACTAGTGGGCATGATCTTTAGAACGTTGGGCTGAGGGCTCCTTGTGGAGCAGAAGGACAATATGAATCTGTTACATCCACTTTACCAAATTGTGAGATCCAGGACAAGAAAATATGTGAATGAGATTTGTGAATTGCAGCCCTGTTTAAAATGTAAGGAAGTAGGACTTGTCCATAGCTTTTCCATAAATACCTCCCCTAAATTCTTTCAGTTCAGCTTTCATAAATGCTAATTTTAACTCACACCTCTGAATTATTTCTTTTCCCATTTTCCTACACTGACCCCAAAGGCTTTAGGATATCCTCATCAGTCAAGTTGGGCAAAGAAAAAACAAGACAAAGAAAATCAGCTGTATTAAATGGTTCCCCCCCCATGTGCTAACATCTAACTGATAATGAATTATTTAGATTATCTCATTAATATCTCCCCTTTAATAGAAAGTCCTAACTCATAGCTGGCAAATAAACAATGGTCAGAATTTTAGAAAGCATATTGTTGTATGAAATTATGTCTATGGAATCTTATATAAATGACTTCAGTTGAATCTGAATATCCTATGGGAATACTATTCTATCAACTTCCACCTTTCTCATAAACTACATTTATTTACTTAGTAAATATTGATTGTGCACTTACTATATGTTACACACTGGAGATCCAACAGTTAACAAACAATACACAGGTTCTGGTTGTGTAGTTCTTCAAGTTAGCAAGAAATGGAACCATACAGCTGGGAGCACCATACAGTTAAAGAGTGTTGAAATATGACCCCAGTGAAACATAATGGTGGCACAGAATGGAAGACAAAACCCCGTCTAAGAGGAAGAGCTTTTAAACTAACACATGAAGGGGGAAAAAAAAGAAGAGGTCAGTAAGTTCCATGCATAACAGTCTTACATTGGACCATCATGTAATGGACCTTGCTATGTGTAATGCTACATGTGTTGTTTGGTTATCTCACAATTTTGTTTTGCAAAATAGATTTTTTTTTCCTGCTCCATAAATCTATTTAGTAAAGGAAAGATTATTTTATTCATTCATTCCACAAATATGAGACTCCTGCTGTTTGCCAAGTAGTGGGCTAAGGTCTCTTATCTGTTAGCAAGCAGTGTACAATTTCAGACAACAATTTTAGGCATTTCTATAAAAATACATTTCAAAACATATGCATATGGTAAAAGGAAGGGGTGTTTTTGGCTTAAGGGCTTTAAAATAAAAATAATTATATAAACACATACCTGAAATAGGAAAACAGCATGAAGAATGTCCTTCCTGTTAACAAAGGCTTGAATACAAGCTTCCGGTTTCCATGGCAGCCCGACTAAACATAAAAATAAGTCATAAAAATGATTTTTTATATCAATGACTTGGTTTCCAAACAGTAGGACCAAGAAGCATCTGTGAGAAATAATGACTAGTGCTGTCCTACTTACAAAAACTGTTTTACAACTTATCAGTTGTTTAAACCAGAAGGAACATTGAAAAAAAAAAGAAGATACAAAAGTGGAATTTATGTTTTCATTTTGAAAATGTCTGTCTCGAGGTTCATTGCTCCTTAAAAAAAATTCATTCAAACATCTGCTAAACAGCACGTAGACAGTATGACTACTCTTCATGCCACTGGACAATTAAAAATGGTTAAAATGATCAATTTTACGGTAGGTATACTTTACGACAATTTTTTAAAAATATTAAAACTAAAAAAGAAAAAAATGCCTGAAAAGAAAATCTGCTAAACAGACCCTGTTTTTGCTGTCTAACTTACTTAGTACATATACTTTAAAAATTGCCTTAAAATCCCTTTAACTCTGAAGCTTAAACTCAGAAAGTTAGGCTTTTGATACCTCAAAGCCAGTGTCCAAATGGACTCTACAGCTAGCCTCATGATGTTTTCTAAATGTTTGCCCTGACCTCTGAGAGAAAGAGGAAGGAAAAGAGAGAAAAAAAAAAAAAAAAAGGAGCGGGGGGGGGGGGGGAGATAGAGAAAGAGTAAGACATTCCACTGACTTTTTGCTTTATTTCCCAGAATGATTCAATACCTCAAGAAGATTTCACTCCAGAAGTGTACAGAGTTTTCCTGAACAACCTTTGCCCTCGACCTGAAATTGATAACATCTTCTCCGAATTGTAAGAGAACACATTATTTTAACCCACTTTTCCTCTGCCTGCAGTGGTGATCAGGGTGGCTCGGGCAGGATTTTGAGCAATAGAGGGACATGGAAGAGCTCTTCATGCACTGTGTGTGATAACAGGACTTCTTATAATTTGTCAGGAGACAACCAACATTCCTACCCCTGATGTGCAACCTCTGCTTCTAATGAGTGAAACATTGCTGTGATTTGTTGTAGGCTGTTATTAGTTTACTATCATCTGGGGGCTCTGTGAGGTTTGAAGATTATGGTGAGGACACAGCATCTTGGTTCAGGGGAGGTACATCCAAGATGCAGGAACAACTTTGACCTGGGAACGACTCAGGTCACGTCTCTGAATTGCATTACTGAAGTGAGAACTTTGGATTGCTAAGAACTGTTGCCGCTGAAAATCATTTGTTTCTATTTTAGAAAATTTATAGGTATTCCTTTAAAAATAAATAAATGAAAAATAAATAAAGAAAACAAACAAACCAAAACACCAGGGCAAATGCAGGGCAGTAGCAGTTTACCTTTCCTAGTATGCTGAAATCTACACTGATAGAAAATCAATCCCAAATTGATCAAGAAAATAAGGATTTTTTTTATGTGGAAGACAAGCAAACATCACTAAGAATTACACTGGGTATGCTCACTTCGTGATGTCCCTTGCCATCAACTGTTTATTGAACACCAGCAATATTTGTACCATTGCCTTGCCTTTGGTTTTGTCAACAGGATTGAAAAGGGAAGTTTGAATCACACTATGTTGAATATTTATAGACTTTTGCTGAAACATAACTTTTGAAAAGAAAACTGTACCCAGATTGTTTACTTTTTTTTTTTTTAGTAATGAGTAATAAACACATCTCTAAACAAGTAAATGGGATATGGGAATTTGATGACTAAACCAGAAGTGTAGCATCATAATAAAAAAAACCACCCATAGCTCTATGTTCATTTGAAAGTGGTGCATCTTTAATCACAAGATGCAATGTTTTCCTTCTGTGAATTTTCTTATGAATCTGATGTAGTTCAAGGCCATTGGAATTTAGTGGCAGCAAGTGCAAACCCATTTGCATCCCATAGAATACAGCGATTGTGATGGAGCAGCACATGTTTTTAGAGCAAGATAGGATTTCAAGATAGCATGCTCCTTCCAGGTATGGCAAGGTTTTATTTCCCTGTAGCTAAATGCAAATATATGAATGAAACTTGGCAGACAAATATTCTAATTCCTTGGTTTTGAATTGCTTTCAGTGGTGCCAAAAGCAAACCATACCTTACTGTTGATCAGATGATGGATTTTATCAATCTGAAGCAGCGAGATCCCCGACTAAATGAAATACTTTACCCACCTTTAAAGCAAGAACAAGTCCAAGTGTTGATCGAGAAGTATGAACCCAACGATAGCCTCGCCAAAAAAGGTCAGTCTACTGTGCCCCACCTTGTAGGGAAACTGGTTTCTAATTGTGAATGGGTCACCTTCTGGTGGGTATCCACAACAAGGATTACTTAAGTCCCATGTTTATAGGCCTGCTTTCCTTTCTGTCTTAAATCACCAGTGGTTCAAATAGAGAGAGAATTTTTTTAAAACTTCAATGTGTGGTTATGTGCATGTATATATGTAACATTTTCTTAAATGTCATTTGTTTTATCTTAAATTTACCCAACGATTGAATGCATATTTCTCGAACAGGAAATTTCCTATATTTCTCAAATGGGAAATTCCCTATCTTAAAGTCTTTTGGGCTATGTTTCTAGAAGTTCTGTAAAACGACCCACAGCTTTTCCTAAATCTCTAAAACTAAAGAGACTATTTAATCCATTATTCCCTAATTATTCTAATTTACCCTACTAATGAATTTTTCCACTTGGGGAAATACAAAATTTGGCCTTTTATTTAAAAAAAAAAAATCAAGGGGGGGGGGGCCTGGGTGGCTTAGTTGGTTAAGCGTCCGACTTTNAATAAATAAAAAACATTTTAAAAATTTAAAAAAAATCAGGGACAACTGGGTGTGGCTCAGTCAGTTGAGCATCGGACTCAGACTTAGGCCATGATATCGCAGTTTGTGAGTTCGAGCCCCGCCTCGGGCTCTGTGCTGACAGCTCAGAGCCTGGAGCCTGCTTCAGATTCTGTGTCTTCCCCTCTCTCTACACCTATGCCACTTGTAATCTGTATTCCTCTGTCTCAAAAAAAAATAAACATTAAAAAAATTTTTAAATCAGTGTTGATAGCAAAATTCATTAGTCTAATAATTGATTGGAAAGACAGTTCTAAGTTGCCTGGAGGTTCTTAAGAAATTTATATGTTTGGTTCTGGAGAAATGAATTGTCAAAATGAGATCCTGACGATTTCCTTGCTGGGAGTTTTCAGTTATACGCAACATCACAGTCCCTGAATAGGCCCTTCTGCTTTCCCTTTACTACCAAGGCCAATTCTCACCTGGACTGAAATGTCTTCACTGAGAAAACTGGTGTGTTATTACTGATATTATTGTGCATTGCCTAGATATTCCATAGAGAGGAAAATAAAGTACAATTAGCCAATTATTAAGAAAAAAATAATTGCATATTAATATGCAAGCAGTTCATAAGTAACAGAAACAGCTCTAGCAAGTTCATAGTCATTAATAAGTATGGTTATTATAAAAATAGAGTGAGGTCTTTTAACCCTTTGTCTTTATTCTGGTAAATGAAATAATGAAATAAATGAAATGAAATTTATTCTGGTCCTCTAAATGAAAATAAAATGCATCAATTAAGTATAAAAGTAAACATCGTTAATTTGATTCTGCATGTTATTAGTTGGGAACTTAACAGATGAAATTTTTTTGGTTTTTGGTTTTTGTTCATTTTCTTGGTCAAGCACTTTGCCTTTGCTGTTATCATCATTCCTACCATTGGCATGGAGGTGAGGTCAGTCAAAGGAAACTAGTGACCCAATAGTGTGTGTTGGCATTAACAGGCCCACCCTCCGAACCTACTGACACCTGACATCCCTTAGTCCCCAGAGCCACAGAGATGGGATTTCTCCTTATCATTATGCAAAGATTAACTCCTTGCATATTTCTTGCCCACGCAGCTTAACAGTTCCCTTCTGAAATCTGAACTTCACCAAAAATAACTAACATAGTGTTATAACAAATCCAACAAGTCCTCTAAAAACAGTTAGCCTGCGACAGAGAAGAAACAAATAGCTTTTGTGAAATCAGTGAGGCACTTCAGAGACTAAACTTTGCCCCTCTCTCCACTCTTCACACCAGACTGCAGATGGTCCTTGCCTCAGCCGGCATATGACACCTCCATCCATCACACTATGACAACCTGAAGGCAAAGGATTCAAAGAGAAAAATTTGTGACAGATTATAGTAAAGCTCTATAATCCTAGAAGAACTGATTTTGATTCTAATGGAAATGAAGATGATATGTCTTAGCGTTTGCAAATTTATTTAGTGTCATCTTACAGAAATACTAGTGATGAATTCTGTAATCACAATAGGCACACAGAGGTACCTAGGTGGCTCAGCTGGTTGAGCATCCACTCTTGATTTCAGCTCAGGTCATAATCCCAGGGTCGTGGGATGGAGTTCCTTGTCAGGGTCCATGCTCAGGATTCTCTCTCTTTGCCCCTCCTCCACTCACACACAGGTGCTCTCTGTGTCAAAATAAATAAACTAGCAACTTTATTTTTTCTACAACTTTATTTGATATTGATTATAAGCCTCCATGTCAGCCCTGATGTGATTTTTTTAATCACAGATTTCATTTCTTAACCCAAAAACTCCTGCAAGAAAATGAACTTGAGAGTCCTTTTGCTTGCTGCTTCAGCTCTGTTTATGTGAACAAAGACTAGAGAAAAGTGTTTTATGGTATTAACTGTTATTTCATTGTCAAAAGGATAATGATTTTGAAATCTTTATTTATAGGACTAAGAAATTACTGGGTTAGACCTCATTTGGCTAATAACTAAGAGTTTTAATTATTTTTTGTCCAAAGATGAAAGTCAATTTTAAAATTTGGTTTTTCTCTTCACAATATTGGATGTTTGACCAGGGTTTCTTCAGAAACTCTTTTTTTTAATCCTCTTTATTTATAAGGTAACTTCAAGTAAAATCTAACAAAGTACAATTTAAGAAAGTATTGTTTAATTTCAATATGAGGACTGGTACGGATCTGCAAGGAAATCAGCTTTCATTCATTATGTAACTTTCAAAATGTACATTATTATTTTGTAAGAAACAAACCAAGATTTTGAGGTCAAATGACTTACCTAAGATCTCATACCAAGATGTTCTTCTAGAGAGCAGAGTTTTTAACTTCCAGGCAACGAGTTAAATCATTTTGATTAATAAACATATAAGATAATTAGTAGTAGTAGGATATAATTATTACAATTACCAATTATTACTATATTATGATAATACATTGTAATATCCTTATATTACTAAGTATACTTACCATAAATATGGTAGAATAAGATAGAAAATCAGTGTATTATGTTATAATTTTTTCTGCTACTTTTGTTTTGACTGATTCCTCAAATGTGTGCAAGCATTAGTTATATTGACCCACAGATTCAATTTCAGTTATCTGAAAAAGGCACTTCCATATTGTCTATATTTGTTATAAAATTCTAAGAATAAGATGCATCCATAATTTACATAAATAATAATATAAATAAATTCTCTGCTATCAATAAACTATTTTTAAGTAGATGTTAAACAAACTTTACACAAAGTTGACACATGCTAATGTTTAGTTTTTATATGCACTTGACATAATTTTTACATAGAAGGGAAGCTAAAATTAAATGAAAAATTTCCAATATGGCCAAAAGCCCAAATGCTTAAACCATAGGTTAGATAATTAAACATAGATGTGTGAAATGAAGCTCCAGAAGGGATGATGGACTTGGTGGGCCAGCTGTCATCAGCATGTTGGCCGTATTTCCATGCTGGAATTTTTTTTCTGCAGATGTATGTATTGGTTATAAATAATCACAGGGTTTCTGGGCGGTGTAAGACCAAATGTGCACACGTTTGGGTTCCACAAAGAAGAAGTTTGAATCTTGTTGCAGAAAATACTGTTCCCAAGGGAGTTTGTTTCATTTTTACTATTGAAAATCGCACATTGAAAAATGCCATGGCCTCAGGTCAAGGAGTGTTTCTTCCTGACCATGTTGTTTGCACTGGAACAAAATGCTTCATGCTAACCCATGGTGACCACAGAAGTACATAGTGACCCCTGCCTCTTGCAAACCAAAGAGTCCTGAATGTCAGTTGGAAGACTAATGTTTCCCAGAGTTCTTTTTTTTTTAATCACTTACACTCTTTAGAAGGAAGGCATTGAGTAAAACCAGCATGAAAAAGAATAAAGTGATGCCTTAGGTAACAGACTGAAGATTAGATTTAACTGTTAGGTCTGTAAAAGAAGGCAAAAATTCATCTAAAAAAACCAAACCCAGAGAAAATGGTTGTTTGTTCATATTTTTATTCTTCTGTGAAGAGCAGGTGTTCATAAGTATGTGTTAAGTAATTGAATTAATGTAGCAGATTATAATATTAGCAGATGTTTCAAACTACATTCTTTTTTATCAGCAGCTCTTCCTCTTAAAATTTTATAAGGTGTGCTATACAAAAGCTTCACTGCTTTGTTGCAATTAAGCCATCAAAATGAAGCTATATAATCTCTTTTACTACTTGATCAGTACTCAATGAATTAAAAGTTTAATAGTTAAAATTAACTCAAAATAATAATAACAAATGGATTTGGTTTTAAGTAAAGCAAATAGAAGTTCAGGTGTAGCAAACATTTTTGTCTTAATAGAACTATGTTCATGATTACATCAATAGAAATAACTCTATTGTATTTTCGATATATATGTACATGCATATATATAATAGGTTTTATGTTCTATATGTATACACACACACACACACACAGATATATGTAGATACTCCTACAATTGAACTATATTATATCATTATTGTAAATGGCAAGAAACAAGCACCCAGAATGTGCTAGAAGTAGCACTGGACTTGGGAGTCATGCAATCATAGTATTAGGTGGAACTCCTTCAGTACAAAAATGACAGAAAGTTAAACTGAAGCCCAGAAAGAAATTTATTGGCACATATGAACAAAAAGTCAAGGTGTGTTTCATGTTGATCTCAGCTTATCAATAACCAATATTGTGGTAGGACCAGCACTTGTAGGTCTTATTATGATTGCAAGATGCCCTTGAGCAACAACCATCAGGTAAACTCAAAAAAAAACAGATGTTTATTACTTACAAGACCTGAAAATTACACAACACATTTGGAGCCACACAGCGAGATATCACTTATAGAGAAAGAGAGAGAAAGAGAGCACACTCACAAGCCTGGGTTCTGTTTTTATAGGGGTTGAGGGTGAGTGCCTAGGGTTTCATGGGCTCATTCTTTATTGGTGAATTTAAAACATAAGATCAGGAAGAGAAAAGACAAGTGGCCCAAATGGCCTGTTACTGAAATCAACCAAAATTTCTAAATCAAAGGAGTGGCAGTGTGGGGAGGTGACCTGGCTTCCTATCTAGCCATGTGGCTGTCAATTGGTTTATTCAAGATAGCTGTTTTTGAAGTGGGTCTCTTTTTGAAATGGATGTCTAAGCAATCAAAGCTTAAGTCAGGCACTTACACTACAAAAAATAAAATTAAGAAATAACAACAACACTGTCAGGACTGACACTATAAGGTGTTAATGACTTCAGGCATAACTACATCAAAGGCTCCAATGATGTCATCAAGAATTGTCTTTCTTCCTCTCCAATCATTTTCTCTGTACTGGCTGCAATATACCCGTTTGGGCACACTCCTAAAGTAACAAGAAAGCCACAAGCAGCTCCAATACTGAAATTACTTTTACTCGTATTTCCATCAAAAATCCCAGAAACCTGAGCTTGGCTCAAGTCACCCAAGGCCACTGCTGAACTAGAATCTCTGTGGCCTGGAGAACAGAATGCAATAATTAGACAGATTTAGGTCACAGGACTCTCCCTAGAGCCAATAAGGGATCTACTACCTATACTATAGGGTTTGGTCTAACACTAGAAGGTGGTTCCCTGAAATTCAGTCCTGGTGTGCCTCCCAGAAGAGGGAGCAACAATTCCCTGACTGGGAAGATAAAAACAGCAGATCCCACTAAAACTGGGTCAGAAATCAACAATTCGTCACCACTGTTTACCTCACCTTAGGAAGCCATTTTAACCTCTGACTTATCCGACCCTCTAGCTTTCTCATTTTCTGAAAAAAAATCCCCTGAGAAATTGCTGGGAGAATTAAGTAAATTGCTTATAACAGGAGGGTTGCATGTATTAACTGTTGCCCACAAAACCTTTGTTGACTTGAACTGATGAAAAGCGGTAATTGGTGTAGAACAAATTATTTCAAGCCATTTATGGATCTAGAAGTGCAATTCACAGCATTGGGGAGGAGCATTCCTGAATGCTGCTGTCTCTTGGCTAACGGGCTAATTTAACTTATTGTAAATATTACTAAGTTAGAATTTTTGATGATGAAAACTGAAAAAAATATGGCAAGTCCTAACTGTGCACAAATGTTCATTTCTGACTCAATCATTCTCTTATAAAAATTTTTATTAAAATGAAATTGCAGTTAAAAATGTGAAGATTTATACTGGAATCTTGCTATTTACTTCATCACTTAAATTTTCCCAGTAATTTTTTTAATGTTTGTTTATTTTTTGAGAGAGAGAAAGACCGAGTGTAAGCAGGAGAGGGGCAGAGATAGAGGGGGACACAGAATCCAAATCCACAGCTGAGCTGTCAGCACAGAGCCTGACATGGGACTCGGACTCATGAACCATGAGATAGATCATGCCCTGAGCCAAAGTCAGACATTTAACTGACTGAGCCACCCAGGTGCCCCTTCCGGGTATTTTTAAAAATCATTACTTTCCCTGCAGCATTTCACTTTAGTATGTAGAAGTTATTAAAAATAATGATTATTTTTATTCATGCCTACTGTCTATCCTTGAAAGATCAAACATACCATAATTAAAGGGAAAGGCTAGTGTAGTGTTAATTGTTAAGCCAGATAACCTCAGGCAAATGACTTGACCTCCTGGAGCTTCAGAATTCTCATCTATGAAGTGGCATGATACAAGCCTAGCAGACCTAGGTGCTCTTCCCATTCTCCTGGCTCTCATGGTTCCAAGTCAACAGCCCTATTCCACAACTCTCCCCACAACTCTCCAGAACTTTCCCTCAGCCCAGCTACAGTTAGCCTACAAGGGGATTTTATGGCCCCAAGAGTGGTTTTCATTCAGGAAGTAGTACCTTATCCCCCATTCTGGGAAGGCTTTAATGCTTGTTCTCCCAGAGTTCCCCAGTGGGATGGGCACTAGTTGCCTACAACTGTAACTTGCTTGATAATGTTCCCTTTACTAGGCCACCTTTCCTTCCTTCCCTTTTCATTTCTCCACTCCTCTACTGTTATCCCCTGGGGTTGCCTCCCAAACAAGTTACTTGCACTGAAATCCTTGTCTCAGAGCCTACTTGCAGATAAACTCTAATTAAGATAAGGACTTTTCATAAATGGCCCTCACAGAGTCGGAAGTGAAAAATAGAAAGATTAAAGTAGCTGAGCATTGAAAGGAAAAAAATGGAAGGAGGCACTGCCCCCAACTCGTCCCTTCCAACTGTCACAGAACTGTTTTTATTGTTACCATTCACAAAGCCCTGGACAGTGGCCTCAAATCCTGGGCTTTACTGTCTCTGAGGGACCTAACCTAAACTCTCAGACCAAAGACGAAGCAGCTAAGGTAGGGACAACGTTGAGACTAGGACTATATTTTCTGTGCCCCAGTGCAGAGTCCTCCCTAGCAGTCCGGACTTTCACTTGGGGCCCTCCATTGGGATTTGTTGAGGAAGGAGATGCAAATCAACTGTTTACAAGTTAGCAGTTGGCATCCACAAAGGTCATTTTCAAATGTGTCCTTGACATAACCTACTTTATGTGTGTTTGTTTCTTCCAACAAAGTTTCACAAGGAAGACCAATGTGTAGGGAAAACCATTCAAAGCACTATCTTGGTTGAAGAGAGGGGGAGTCAAGAAGATAGCTGGTGGTGGCCTCTCCTCCAACTTATTCTCTGTGGGTGCTTCTGTCAAAACCCCAGGAGATTCAGGATGCTCAGTTAAAAAACCACTCATCTGCAAGTTGCATATTGACAGGTTTAAAGATCTGCCTCACAATTAAGACAGCATCTATTTAAATATTTCTATATAGATTACCTGTGGAGCAATACAAAAAATAAAAGAATTGAAATGAATATACAGAATCAACTCAAACAAGATAAATTCTCTTCCCAAAAGACAAAGGCAGCTGAAAACTGGATGACGTAGCCAGTTTTTTCAATGGCTTAATTAAGTTACTACACTGAGAAAGCTCCTGAAAAGCCACTCCAGTATTTTATTGATTAAAATCCCATTTAAAATCCACCTATTGACTTTCTAGCCCTCTGTGGAAGGTCACAGAAGAATGATATTATCAACTGTGTGTTTCAAGCTCCTCTTAACTCTGTATTTCCTATGTTCATAGACTTCTCTATATATCAGTCTGGCTCAAATGAAAAAAAACTGTTTCAAGATTGCCATTTTGAGTCCATTGTTCATTAGTTGACTTGGTAACATATTTCTCTTTCCCTTTCTTGATTGCATTTCTTCCTTTCCCAGGAGTCAGAGGCCTGAGGAGAGGCAAATGTCCAGCTTAGGAGTCCTGGTTTTTTCCTACTCCAGGCTTCCTTTCAATGACCTCCATGTCTGCTGAGAAACATAGCTCTAGCAAAAAAGTTGTCCATTTTCATGTCCATTATCAGCTGAAGTGGCCTTTTGTTAAGAAAACAACCAATCAGAAAAAATATATATTGCAAAAAGCTAAGTCAAATGCCAATTCCAAGGTGTATGGAAGTGAGCTAGGTAGCCTAATCCACTCAGGAATGCTGATTTTTCTTAAAATCTCTTTCCCTCAGCCAAGTATCCCTTCCCATGGTGCTTTGTGGTTTCACGTGAAAGCTGTTGGGACAAAGCAGATAATGACTACTTTCCTGGAAGCAGCATTAACAGTTGCTAACTATGACACCTCCCTTTTTTCAGCAGGGGTCAGGTTGGGACTATGGCTCACCTTGGCAGGTTACATTGCTGGAGAAAGGCTACTAAGTCAACAGGCATTTGGCCTCCAACATCTGCATTTCCCATAGTCTACTATTGTTAATAGTTGGTCTTGTAACAAATAAGTGGGAAAGAAACTATTCAAATGCAGAAAGAATCAATTCCATGGAAAACAAACTGTGTCTACAAGGAACCCAGATGAAGTGAGATATAGACTGTTTACCCTAACACTTACCAGCTGAAAAATGTGCCATGGCAATAGGTGAAATAATGTCAGGAAGCTGAGAATGATCAATAACTTCATTAATTCATTATAGAGATTCTAGCAATTCTGTCTTAACTTGAACCACTGTGGTCTCTTGGACTGCAGAATGAAAGCAAAACAGAGTAGAGATAACATTAAAGACGAAGACTTAACTGAGGATGGTTGACAAAATCAACCTTCTCACCTAACACTATCTTATGTGTAGAAAAGAAGCAAAAGATGTTTCTTATTAATGCTGCTATTTGTCTTTATTTGGGTTCCCCCAGGAGCCAACTTTGGGAGAATTCAAGTACAAAGAGTTTGAGAGGTGATCCAATGCAAAATGAGAATAAGGAAGGAAAGGCAGATAGTAAGGTTGTGAAACCAAACAAGTTATCCGTGTGTGTAACTGGAGCTCAGTCCAGAGGTGAACTCTAGAAGCCAATGTAGAACACACACCTGAGTTTCCCAAGCATAGTCACTGCAGAGGAAATATTAATCCTCAGGCACTTCCGGCCTGCATCACATAAAGTAAGCCACCAGACAAAGAGTTGCAGATGGAAGTCCAGCCCAACCATATTTCCTGCGGCACTGACACAGGCTGATCTGAGATCATTACCGACAAAACCTTATTCACCATGATCACAATAGTATAGAAAGGATTTTCCATCCAACTTTGCAACTATAACAAGAATCTCCAGCATGTCAAAGGAGAAATCCTCAAAGGTAACTGATGCTCATTGAACTGTTTTCTTTATTCTAACACATGCTTGGTGCAATTGTGTGGAAATTTTAATCTACAAGCATGTATTGTCCCTGTGGCTTAAGAACTCCAGAGAAGTGGAACAAATTCACGATAAAGTCTTCGCTCTTAAGGAAACTGTAATTTGAAGGAGAAATGATATATACAAATAACCATAATACAAGATAGAATGTAATACACCTCAATTCATTCACCCAGTATCTGTTGAGTGTCCTTTGTGTGCTAGGGAAGCTTGGACAGAAAGGGAAGCTTTCTTTACTAAGGTTCTAGGGACTGTTGGGAATTGCTCTAAGAAGGGAAGGCTTTTGAAGAGGAGTGACATTCAAGCTGTGTTTCAGGTATGCTAAGGCATTTAAGGCACTAAGAAATAACATCTAAGTATCTCAGAAAGCATTAGTGAGCACATATTCTGGGCCTGCCTTTACACTAGACACTGGAAGAGACCTAAATGAAGGGAACATTGTGATCTTGTACTTAGAAAGCCAATGTTGAGCCTGACCAAGGGACATGACATTCTACTTAAGAATCTAGAACATTTTTGGGGCACCTGGGTGGCTCAATCGATTGAGCATCTGATTTCAGTACAGGTCATGATCTTATGGTTTGTGAGTTCAAGCCCCACGTCCAGCTCTGAGCTGACAGCTCAGAGTCTGGAGCCTGATGCAGATTCTGTGTATCCCTCTGTCTCTGCCCCTCCCCTGCTCGTGCTCTGTTTCTCTGTCTCTCAAAAATAAATAAACAATTAAAAAATTTAAAAAAAACAGGATCTAGAACATTTTTGCCTCCTTTATCTTCTGGTCAGGAGCCACCATGAAGGGTCTTTTCTGATAGAGCAAGATGACAGTACACTAATAAAATACAACAAATTGTTCCTGACCCTGTGAGAACCTCTAACCTTTAACCATTAACAATTTACATAAATCTAGTATAAAGACACCAACCTTGTGTTTGAAAGATGAAGTTCTAGGATAAAGAAGATATATATACAGTTGACCCTTGAGAAACACTGGTTTGAGCTGTGTGGGCCCATTTATACATGGATTTTTTTTTTTTAATGAATACAATACAGTTCTGCAAAAAACAAAAAACAAACAACAACAATAAAAATACCACACAAAACAAAACAAAAATAGAGATCAAGATTCTAATATGGATTCTGTCTTTACCTAGCCACATCCATTTAAAAGGACTGTTTAATCTCACTGGGTTAGAGCTTGTTTATCTGTCATGTTAAATAATACAACTTTGTCCTACCTACCAAACAGAACAGTGAGGAGTAAATAAACTTGCAGATGTGAGAACACGTTGGTAAAGAGAAAGTGTTAAATCAAAGTTAGGTGTCATCACTAAGAACTTTAACACAAACCATACCAATAAGTTGAACTGAGAACAGGGGGTATGGCAGGGACACAGAACCCCTGACAGCTGGCTGAGAGGTTAATCTGCAAAGGCTTTTGAGAAGAGCAGGTAGCCATTTAATGACACTATCACACCACAATGTGATTAAAGTAATAGAACAGATATGCAATCAAGATGAATAAGAATCCATAACACTGACTCCAGGATTGGAAAACAAACAGGTAAAATAAAGAAACCAAGAAAGTTCATTATACTCTTACAAAAGCACAGTTAGTTGGCCAATGTGATCAGAAAGTTTGTGCCCAAGCAAAGGTGCTTGAAAAGGGAACATTTAATAGATTATTTCTGAAAACAGACAAATAGATTTTGGTGAGCCATGGGCTATTAAAGCCATCTGCACTTACTTTCCCTGAGCTGGTCTAACAGAACTCATACAAGGCTCACAGCACCAGGAATAAACATGTGCCAAGGAAATTGCTTTTCTGTGCTGTGCTTGGAAGTGACTTAGGAGGTGTTAAGCCATCGGGCCGGTAGCATTCCAACATGCTCCAATATCATTACATTATGAGTGGGGATTGAATGATGATGAATGGATTCTCAACCACCTAATCCCGGGGACATCTGAACGTTTGAGTGCCAGATCCTGCCTAATTGGCATTTGGCTCCACAGAATGAGGCTGGTGGCCATGCTAGCTGGCAGACACATTGTCCAGTTTGCCCGACTCAACTGTGTGATGACTTTTTGTGGATTTACAGGCCATCTGTCTTCCAAGGCTGAATTCATAGAAATTTCTCTGTTCTCGTGGGCTTTGAAAGATTTTATTTGCATGTGTTTGGCTATTTTTATTTTTTTAAGATAACCTAGTTTTTGTTGTTTGGTTGTCTTTTGGGTTTTTGTTTTTTGTTCTTTGGTTTTTTTGCAAAACCCACAGAACAATGTCACATCTCCTGTTTAGCATTTCCCTGGTCCTCACGTTGTATTTTATTTTTCCTCCTTAAAGTCAGCCTCGTGGATTGGAGAATAAATATGCTAGAGGATGCCGTTAAATCACTTGCAGGGATTAGAATGTAAATTAAGTCTGGAAAAGAACCTAGACAAATCTAAGACCCTGATAGACAAATCTGAATCAAAGAGCTAATCTTCACGCCTCTGCCAGATGGGTCACTTGTCCTGCCTGAGCCCAGCGTCTTTTAACAGATTAGAGTAACACATTTTAAAGAGATAAGTAAATCAGGGGGAAAAAAAACTGTTCCTTTGTCACATTTGAGGCTATTTTTAGGGCTAATCTGGAGTGCTCAGATTGAAACTAACTGCCACGGAGGCAAGACTCTCTCCTTTTCATCATCTGTGTCCCTCATCCAGCCCAGTGCTGGGAAAGTATGTGGACAAACATCATCAGTTGCACCCACCACCGTCTGTCCCTCTCCATTGCCCTGCCATGGGCTCCAGATCCAGCACTCACACTTTGTTCCCCCCGTGACCTCAGACAAGCCACTTACTTCTCTAAGCTTCAGTTTGTTCAACTAAAATTGGGATAGGATTTTTCTCATAGGATTTTAGAACCTGGCACACGGTCAGTGCTCATGTAAGGGTGGCACTTTCTCCAGTGATGATGATGATTATGGTGATTATGGTGATTATTGTTGTTATTATTTATCTTCTCTTGGATTGTGTATGGTCATCTACAGCAGGATAGCATAGTAGTTTATAGCATGGAACACAAAGCCTGATTACCTGGCTCCAATCCCATTTTATCCACTTGTAAATTGTGTTACTTTGGGCAAGCTACTTGCCTTGGGTTTCTCATCCACACAAGGGTCATAAAAGTATTACCCACTTCATGGAGTGGAGGATGAAATGAGTTAGTATTTGCACATCCTAAACAGTATAGAAAAGTTTGTTAAATAATATCTATATGGAAATAGATAAATCTCAAGAAACTCTTCAAGGCCGGTTCTCTCTGTCTTCCTTTCCTATCCTGCTTGCTTGCACTTTTACATTTTCTTTCAAGTCAGAATCCATTATTTAAAAAAAAAAAAAAACTGTGTTTGTAAATACAGCCAGCTACATTTTCTTTCCTGGAGCCTCCACGGCATAATTTTTTTCTTTAGCGCTTTGCTGCTCCCGCTTTACATCTGCTTTTAGGACCACCTCAGGAGCAGTTCCATGTCAATGCTTTGATGCCATGATGGGGTCATTTCCAAGGTAACCATCCTTGTAAAAAACACATACTGAACAAAGAGCCTGATGGAAAGACTTACAAGGCCCCTCAGTAATGTGCCATGAATTCTATTTAGAGATTAGCTTCTGAGCATGCCCTGCTGTACTTTTTTTTCCTCTGGTCATGCAGCTCCTCTAAAGTATCATGAGAAAGTATGGTGCTGCAGACTCACCACCAAGCTCGGCAGTTTCAGGGCATGGAGGAACATCAGCTTGTGGTAACTGACCTTATCGATAGTCACTTTCATAAGCTCATACGTAGAATATGAGGGCTTATGGATTTATTTCATATATACTTCTTACTTGCGAATTTAAAAAGAAATTCTACTAAGACTGAACAAAGAGGCTAAGAAGCCCTGCATTGAATAGAGCAGGTGACTTGTCATTGCAGTAATGAACAATCAACTCTTCTGTTGTTTAAGAATTGATCTGCCCTGTTCTGAATTATCCTAGCCCCTTCTTTCTGGTCTATTTTGATGGCTTTAGACATTTAATGCTGTCTAATTAGTGTTTCTGCCCTGGGCTAGGCAGAGGCAAAGAGTGAAAATAAAACCTTTCTGATGTTTCTCGCCACTGGGGAACACTAGAACTTGGAACTTTCTGGACCATCTCCTGGGAAAGGACCCACAACCTTCTCTCTTCAGGACATACTTGTCTGGAACTTCCCCTAGACTTGGGATAAGGAAGTCTCAGTAGAGGAGTGCCCTCAGAACCAAAAGAAAAGACCTCCTTTCCTCTCCCACCCCTCCCTTCCCTGAGGCAAAATTAGAATGCTTTGTTCCTACTGTACTGGTGAAGCGTGAGAGGACTTGGAAAGGAAAGGAGGAAATATCTCATCTGAATACTCCCAACTACACCTGAATTGAATATGTAATTTATCTCAGTTCCAGATCTTTAGTTCCAGAAGTCTCCTTAAATTTCTGTAGATTTAATGAAATAATTTCTCAGGCAGTGCTTTGAACTCAAATTGTAATTTTACATGAGAGACTTGGGAAAAAGGATTACATGAAATCATATTAAATCTGGATGAATTTTTTTTTTGATGGAATTAAGTCATGAGGGACACATCCCATGACCACCATAAAAAGAAATGGACAGTTCACTGGCACTCATCAAATCAAAGGCCGGCTTGTCTCTGTCATGACTGCTTTAGAAGCATGTAGACATTGGCACCGCCTTACACACACTACCATACCTGCTCCACACAAGCAGCCTTGTGAGGTTGGCAAGAGAAACCAAGGGGACCAAGCACCTTTCCACCTGATAAGTACCTGAGAGCTCAGACTGCTTCTGTGACTCTGACAACACTCTACCTGGGAAAAGATATAGCAAGGAAAACCCAACTGACAAATTACCCATCTAGTGCCCTCTGTGGTGAGATACTGGTCACTGCTTACTCTTCACTAAAAAGATGTAAATAAGAGAAATTTAACCAGGGATGCCTATGATAAGTCTCTGACCTGACAAGTAGATCTATTACAAAAGACTTTCAGCTCCTCCTATCTGATCTGATTTCCCTAAAAATACTAGGGTCAAAGGGCAAAGCATATGAAATCTGGCTTTTTAAACTTAACAGTCTGGCGTAGTAGAAAAATCATGGATGGGCACCTGGGTGGCTCAGTTGGTTAAGCATCCAGCTCTTGAGCTCAGCTCAGGTCATAATCTAATACTTAGTGAAATCGAGCCCTGTATTGGGCTCTGTGCTGAGAGTATGGAGCCTCCTAGGGATTCTCTCTTTCTTTCTCTCTCTGCCCCTCCCCTGCTTGTGTGCATGCTCTCTCTGTCTCCTTGTCTCTCTCAAAATAAATAAACTTTAAAAAAGAGAAAAGAAAAATCATGGAATATCAAGATAAATATGATGGTCTGAATATATTCATTTAAATTAAATTCTCTTGAAATCACACTAAAATTAAATTAAAGGAGATATTTTTTTTTAAGGCATAATCTGGCAAGGATGGAGACAACAGACTAAGAGACAACAATTACATGATGTTGGCAGCTAGTTACATGCTTATAGCTGTAACAGATCTGAGAAAACTGATCATAGATCTGCTATGTGAAAAGTTCTGGACCAATTTGAATTATTCCATGAAACCTTAAAAGTCTTAAAAATTGATAGTGTTAGGTTTCTCTGGAAGTGGGTTTGGGAGTACAGCCTAAAATACAGTTGACTACTGTTTAAGGAAGAGTCAGAACTCCCTTCTGGATAAAGACTAAAGATTTACTCTCCGGAGACAAGAAAACAGAGGATCTGAGGATTACACACTCCCAGGTGGAGGCAGAAAGCAAGGAGATAAAATGATCATAAACATACTGAATTCTAAGTTCTCCAGTCTTCTTTCTGCATTTGCTCTGGAAGGCTGGCGTCCAGGCCTGTATTGTCCTGGCAAGTGATTAAATAGATCTTCTCTCAGGACTCTAATTAGTGCAACATATAAGCCCTAAAGGTATGGACATTAGAGGTCACTACAAAGAGACAAAGACTGATCTCTCTACAATGATATTTTATTTTTAAGTATATAGTCAGTTATCCAGATGCGTTAAAAAATCCATTCAAACTTTTTAGTCTACCAATTTGAAATATGAACAGAAAATTAAAAATTCCTAAACAAATGAGGAAAACTTTCTTTTTTAAAGAAGAAATAAAGAAAACATGTAACTTTGTATAAACAGTGAGAAGAAAACTTTAATTATACATATATTATTTATATCCTTAGAAAGATAACAGAACATATTGCACTACCGAAAAAAGAACACAATGCTATTTTTTAAGAAATGCGGGAAAACACAAACTGGCCCTTAGACAGTGAAAAGAAGGGCGGGAGAAACGAAACATGAAAAGAAGTATTGGAAATAAAGCTGAGGAAATCTCCAGAAAGTAGAACAAAGAAATGACATGACAGTTTCTTTGCAGCAAACATATTACTGAAAAACTACAAGACCTCTATATGGCCATTGGGACCATCATTTTGTCATGCCACTTGCCTCTTCCAAGATCCTTTCTCCCCATTGAAGTCCCATCTTTTCACTCTTATATCACTAGTTTCCCTTTTCATTGAACACCTGAGCTTCTGAACAAATTAGCTTCATAGAGCAGTGTTTTTCCTATTCCTTAAGGGACTTCAATTTTTCCTACTTTGGTTGTGAATGGTTCAAAGGTCACATACACTTATGAAGATCTTTAGGTGTCATTATATGAGTGGCATGTCCAGTTGGAAACATACCAGTCTTCTAACAAGAAAATATGTAAGGAGCTTTCTTTGTAGGTCTTTGTAAGCTGGCTTTATCCTTCTGGACCTGTCTTCTTGGTTTTATTCCAGAAAGCTGTAGCATTGCTTTTAGTTGTAGTTTGATGTTTCCTAATGTCTTCCTAATATTGGACAGTCTGTTTTTGATTTAGCTAGAATCATCCTTAATATATTAAATCACTGGAACTCATAGAAGTTTAGAAGAAGAAGAGACTTAAGAGCCTATACAGTTTACCCATCCTGTGGTTGAAGAACTTACCTCTTATCAGTTACTGCTGGCAGAAATGGAAGCTAGATTTCTTATTCTGTTACTAATTTGCTTAGAAAAATAGTGTTTCCTAGCTTAATTCTCAAGGTTTTTTTTTTTTTCTATGCTCCTCAGTGGACCAAGAGAAAAAAAAATGTAAACAGTTTTGCAAAAACAGTGCAAGGTTGATGGAGAAAAAAAGACTGATACATTTAGATCAGTAGCAACAGCAATTATCCAGCTACAGGTTATATGCAGAAAGGAAAATCCTCTAAAATTCCATTTTCTGCCCCAAAGCTTTTACTAGTCAGAAGTATTTTTTAAAGGTTATTCATTATTTCAAAAACATCTGCATTTTTCCCAATGAACTCCTGATCCCTTAGCTGACACCTTACAACTTATAAGCTTACTACTCCTTATCTTTATTGTTTCATTGGCTTTTCTTAACTTTGACACCTCTGCCTAGTCATTTGATGCATCCACATTTGCATCAATGTCTTCCACTGTTGCTCTTTATTTTTTTTTAATTTTTAAATGTTTTTATTTATTTCTGAGAGAGAGAGACAGTATGAGCCAGGGAGGGTCAGAGAGAGGTCAGAATCTGAAGCAGGCTCCAGGCTCTGAGCTAGCTGTCAGCACAAAGCCCGATGCGGGGCTCGAACCCACAAACTGTGAGATCTTGACCTGAGCCTAAATTGGGCACTTAACTGACTGAGCCACCCAGGCGCCCCAGAGCCATACAGCAACCCCATCATAGTTGTTCTTTATTAGCAGAGCAGAGCTTTGGGATTGAAAAGTTTCTCCCAGGTGTCTGCAATCATATTCTGAACTGTCTTCCAAACCTTTTCATTGTTCTTTTTCAAAGTTAGGTAAATTCCTTCGCTGGGGATTTTTAAATTATTTAAAATAATTAATTGTAAATAATCTTCACAGATACTGACTCGCCCACCTCTTGTTTTTGTTTTTGTGTTTTTTTACTGTTTTAAATCTAAGCTAAAAAAATATGTTAAAATCTTCAACTCCTATGAAATTGTAAAGGTAGAGCAGATAACCCAAAGGTTATGTTTGATTGACCTATAGAATATTAATCAGCTTTATATTCAGCTTAGCTATATTTTTATGAGTTTTGAGGGGGTTTGTTTGGGTGATGTGCTAACACACGTGTGTGTACATTGGTGTCTCAAAGCCTTCTTTGAAATAGCTTTGTCATTTTCCTGGCTTTCTCATTAATGAATTAAATGAAACTTGGACACATGTTCTTTGGCATATTGTAAATTATAACTTGGACTTAATTAAAATATCCTTATCTGAGAATAACAAATATATAGCTTATATATAAGCTATATATTTGCTATATATAAGCTATATATATATATATGCTATATATTTGCTATATATGTATATATATATATACACACATGTATATATATGTGTATATATATATACATATATATGTATATATAAGCTTCTCTGTCCTGCACCCATGAAAGACATCAAAATTAATGAGAAGCATGGCTCAAACTTTTTCTCAGCATATACCCAGAAGGCACTACACACAATAAATGGGCATTGATGCTAAAGTGAAAATTAGTCATCCTCTCTATATTGGTGTGTTTTGTCTTAATTGCTTTTTAAAGTTGCTGATCGGGCCAAAGAGTATTTATTCCTACAAGATAACAGACACAGACTGGCAGTCCTAGAGTCACCAACACCATAAAAGTGGTTTGTTTAGCCACACAATATTTTATTGCTGTCATTTGTATACCTTCAGAAGGAGCATACACTTGTGAGTTTTCCACACTCCACAGCTCCCTGGTGCACACGTTATTCCATCAGTCACATTACTTTCCTTCCTGGACCCCTAAAGACACTTGGCTTTACTTCCTGTCCTCTGAGAAATAGCTGTAGTTAGAGACTGAGCTGTATGAAATTGTCATTTGCATAGGTTAAAATTGCCAAAATTAGCAATTTCATACGATTTGACCTAATCAGATAAAAGAATCAAACTTATTCTATCCTTGGTGATCTTCCAGTTTCAGATGGATTTATTTCCTATTTTGAATCACTAATAAGCAAAAAAAAAAAAAAGGTGATTTAACACCTACTGTGCACAAAGGATTGTGATAGATGCCAGGGGTGACAAAGATATAAAGGTACACCCTGTTTTGGAAGCAGGAAAGGAAAGGAAAGGAGGGAGAGAGGAATGGGTATTAGTTTGAGAAGCTGCCAAGATGGACCTGTCACAGGAGAAAAAAAGGAATAATATGAAGAAATTAATTTTTTAAAAAAAAGATTTATTTCTAAATGAGTTTTATACTCCAAAATATTTTTTTTAAAAACCATCTATTGAAATAGCTTTGACTCTAACTAGCATTGATTTTGGTTTGTTTCCAACATGAGACGAGTCTAAAAGGATATATGCATTTCACCATAAATGAATTTTAAAGCGAAGGTTTCAAGAGCAGTAACCAAAGTGTTTTCATAAATGGTAGCATGATTCAAACAATTACACTTTTAGTTGATGCTTATTGGGAGGTATGAACTATGGCATCTATTAAAAATTCACACAAACATACCAGTATTTTGACCTTTATGTCATATTTCTCATTTCTGATGTATAAGACCTTCTTAACATGTTTTTCTTTTGTCATTATTGAAATTATCAAGCTATATATTACAGCTGATTTTTAAGAAGTTCATAGTGCAAAAAAAATTATTCCTATTTCAGTTTGTTTAGGAAGATTTTTCTTTTCATAAAACTCAGCTCCACTCAGCAAGAGCCAACAACCAAATTTATTTTTAAATGTATTTATTCCTAGAAAATATTAAAAACAACTTAGCTATAATGTTTTTAGAATTGGGAAAAGCACTCATCAGTTACTTTGAGAAATCTATGGGATGTAAAAAGATTTACACTGTGGTCAATAGTCAATACTAGCTTTGCCACTTGCAGATGACACATGACATCTTATCATTCAAGAGTAATGTTCAAATCAATAAATATTAGAATTTTTAGAGATCATGTTTTTACCTATGGGTTTGGATAAGGGTAAGGAGAAAGAAAAACCATTGGTGAAAGAGTAAATTGCTAGAACTTGAGCAGAAAGCACATTGGGTTATGTGTGCTAAAAGTCTTAAACATGTGTGTAGTCTTTAAGCCAGCAGTTCTATTCCTGGGAATTCATCCTAAAGAAATAATCGAGAGTTTGTACAAAGATTTAACTATCAGAGTATTCAGCACAATGTTTTTTATACTAGTGAAATTTAGAAATGACTTTAATGTCCAATGATAATAGGTTACTTAGTTGTGCTATGGTTACATATCTTATACATATAAAATATAAATAGTATAGATTACATGACAATGTTTATGATGTATTGTCCAGCTAATACAAAGGTTACTAAATCTAATTAAGGTTAGTCTAATACAGGTACTAAATGATTGCAACTCCATAAAAGAATTACACACACATACACACACACACACACACAGTTTTGTTTTTGTTTTCCTGGAGGACATACACACCAGGATTTTAACAGCACTTATTTCTGAAAAGTTAGACTTGTTCAAGAAAAGTTTTACTTTCCCTTTCTTCTCATCTTTTTTCTAATTTTTTTGGTGAATATATATCACTTTTATGTTAATACAAAACTATTTCAACAAGAAGAAAGAAATGCTACCCTCCAACATTTATAAGCAATGTCTGTACTACTCACAAATGTGCTGGGGTTTTTGAGGCTCTGATTGTTAAGGCTGAAGAAATAAACTGTGGTAATGGATCGAAATAGGGAAGATGGCCTCTCTGGGCATTCCATAAAGATTACTGTGATAAACATAAAGAATTATCTCAATATTTAGCATTAGACATTTCAGAAAGGTTACAACAAAAGCAAAAATTCTAAATAAGATCCGAGTAAACTAAAGTGTGAGTCATATTTCTTCCATTTGAAGTAAAGTCATTCTAAATAAGAAATTTAAAGGCCTCCTTCTTTATGAGCATTTGATTTTTTATTCCCAGAAAAGACCCATTTGTGGTTATCTATATTTTCTGTTTCAGAGAAAAAAATTATTATTTGAAGATACTTCCGCCTGGTTTTAAATAATAAAAGTATTCTTGAATAACTTTTCTGATTATAAAAGTAACATATATTCATAATAGGAAATTTGGAAATTCACCCCTAATTCTATTACCCAGAGAGAAGCACTCATAACATTTTGATGTCCGCTCATAAAGTAGATAACCATTTTTAATTTAAAAACAAAAGATCAGTGTTTACATATTTAAATCCTCTGAAAGTCCATTAGACTCATATAAGTAAATTTTTCTGTATTATCTGTGGCCTTGGGAGATAATTGTAGAGCAATGACATAATCCTTTGCTACTCTTATCCATGTAAAATACAATTGTGCCTACTATTTTCTACCTTGGATGCTACCAGAGTATTTTGGGGGAAAAAAAGTTAAAGCACCATGATACCAGCAACCCATAAAAAGAACACATTCACATTCTTCTTAACTCTTCATTTCTTCCAGGACAGATATCAGTGGATGGCTTTATGCGCTATCTGAGTGGAGAAGAAAACGGAGTCGTTTCACCTGAGAAACTGGATTTGAATGAAGATATGTCTCAGCCCCTTTCTCACTATTTCATCAATTCCTCACACAACACCTACCTCACAGGTACGAATTCATAGTTCTTTGACAATGACTTTAGCCAATCTCACCAAATTTCATCAACCTCTAGTTTCAGTTGTTCAGAAAGGAAGGTGTGTTTTCTTTCATTTCCTGGATGTAACACTCCTGTAAGAACTGAATTCCGGGACCAGAGGCTCTGCCTGTAAGAGGCAATTTCTTCATAAAGTATCTCCTTCTCAGCTTTTAAGTCTTCTAGAATGTATCATGTATCATTTGATATCTTTGGGCCAATGGAAGTTTTGTGTATCTGAACTCTTTTAGTAGACTTCAAACCATTGGCAATACTGTTTAGTTCTCTGGAATGTTTTCATGTACACAAAATTTCTTCCCTTCCCTTCCCTTCCCTTCCCTTCCCTTCCCTTCCCTTCCCTTTCCTTTCCTTTCTTTTCTTTTCCTTTCCTTTCCTTTCTTTTTCTTTCCTTTCCTTTCTTGTCCTTTTCTTTTTTTAAATTTATTTATTTTGAGAGAGAGAGAAACAGTGCAAGGAGGGAAGGGGATGGGAGACAGAGTCCCAAGCAAGCTCTGGGCTGCCAGCACAGAGTGGGATGTGGAGCTCGAACCCAGGAAAATGGGAGCTCAAGACCAAGAAACCAAGAGTCAGATGCTTAACTGACTTAACTACCCAGGCACAACCAGGAAAATTTCTAAAGCATAAATAATTTACATTCAAGGCAAATAGTTAATTTTGCTCAAGGTGCAATGGGGCTAAAGATATAAACAAAATTACCCCTGAATGACAATCTATACTTCATTGTAAATATTATAATAATGAAGGAAAAAACAAGCAGGCTTCCTAATGTGATCCTAAATTGAGTATTGCCATGTATTCGGTAGATTATTAAATAGAAAAACATTAAAAGACATATATATCATCTCAACTTTGTTTAAAATTAACATTTTTAATAAATAAAGGTTTTAATAAGCTAAAAATGTTTATATAATCAAAACACACTTCTTGAAGAATACTTTCCATATGGCAGATTTCTAAATACTAGCCTTGAAAAGACTTTATAAAAAATCTACTGGTTAAAAAATAGACTTTTTAGGAGTGCCTGGGTGGCTCAGTCAGTTAAGCCTCTGACTTCAGCTCAGGTCATGATCTCATGGCTTGTGAGTTTGAGCCCCATGTTGGAGACTTGTAATTTTGAGCCTGCTTCAGATTCTGTGCCTCCCTCTCTCTCTGCCCCTTCCCAATCAAACTTCATCTCTCTCTCTCTCTCTCCCTCTCTCTCTCTCTGAAAAATAATAAACATTTTTAAATTTTTTTTAATTAAAAAAAAGGCTTTTTAAAAAGCCGTATCAGTATCATACTTTAAACAGTCCCTCACCCAAATTAATATAAGATAGTCAGACCTTAAGACCTACAATGCACCCGAAGTCTGGGGTCTCATTTGATATGTGTAAGTTGTAGATGCCCGCCATGACTTGGGAGAGGTTTTGATGTGCCTATGGCTCATTGTCTAGGGGCATGTGGTTTGTGTTGCAGGGTAGCATCACCAGCAATGCTATGAACATAATGACAAGGGAGATCCAGGGCCTGGATATCCATGGATGTCCAAGAGAATTTCGCAGGGTTCAGTTATATGGTAAATAAGCAGCCCTTTCACCTAAATTCCTTAAAGAGATCCATCCATCCCAGTACAAATGTATGTTGTTTTGGTGTCAAATCCAGCATTGGCCCATATCCCACACTTGGTGAAAAAAGGGCTTAGAATAAAAATGACCCTTCTATAGAGACAGCAAAGTAGCCTCCAGTCAGCTAGAGCTGGCTGTTCCCAGGATAATTCCATATACTCTGAGAGAGCATCTAGTCAGAACCAGATAGTCTGAGTTCTAGCCAGTTGAACTGCAACTCGTATGTTCTTCATAAAAACTGGGTGGCTATCAGGCTACTGTCAGCCTGTTTTGTTTCAACGGACACTATCTACTAGGAGAGATTCATGCCAAAAACTAACGAGATTCATGTTTGGCTCATCCTAAACTCTATTCTTGTCATTTCTTACTGCATACAAATCACTTCAAAATTCAGTGGCATAAAACATCCACCATATTATTTTCATCCGTGTTTTGTATGTCAAGAATGCAGACAGGGCACAGAGGAGATGGCCTGTCTCTCTTTCCTGGTGTCTTGGGCTCCAGCTGCCAAATAAAATGTCTGGGGAGAATATGAACACAATGGGTGTTGGAACTGTCTGGAACTTCAGCTCAGTTAGGACTCCTGACCTAGTTGCCTGTAATAAGCCTCACCATGTGGGTTAGGCTTCCTCACAGCATGGCCATCCCAGGGCAGGTGGACTTCTTATATGGCAGGCCATGGCTGCCAGAACATGTGTCCCAAAGAGCATGAAGGAAACTTAACTGCCTTATTGCACATCACCTCTGAAGTTCTGTGCTGTCACTTTCTTATTTGTTAAAACTGTCACAAACTTATCCAGATTCAAAGGGAGAAGACATAGACCATAGATCTCCTTGGGAAGAGTGTCAGAATATTTTTAATTTGTTATCTTCTCAGGCGATCTTAATCCTATTTGGTACCACTTACCAATTTGTCATTCTGGTCAAGTTTATGGACCCTTCTAGAGTAGTGTTAAGTGTGTAAAATGAAGTATATAGGATTAAAGAGATAATTTCCAATGAAATATTTTTATGAAATATTAAAAAACAAATTTGTGATAAAATAATATGTATTTCTATGAGCACAATTTAAAAATTAGTATAATATGATGTGACTGTTTGCAATAATGGAATATGATATGAAAATATCTGTAATTTCACAGTTCTGCTTGTATTGCTTGATTTGTGACCTGAATTTATAAGAGATTGTTAAATTTTACACAGAAGTTTAGATTAAAGATGTAATTTTTTTCTCATCCATGTTTGAGGAGGTCAATAGAACCTCAAATTAAGAGTCGGTATCTTGGGGCACCTGGCAGCTTAGGTCATGATCTCAGAGTTTGTGAGATTGAGCCACATATCGGGCTCTGTACTGACAGTGTGGTGGAGTCTGTGAATTCTGTCTCCCTCTTCCTATCCCTCCCCAGCTCACGTTCTCTCTCTCAAAATAAATAAATAAACATTTAAAACAAAAAAAGAGTCTAGATCTTTCACTCAATTGCATCCTAAAAAATACAACTGTAAAGACTGGCACATGATGGAATCTTGCATTTATCATATACTTAAGACTGCAAGATTCTTAAAAATATGTAAATATATGTTCGGTTAAATTGTGGACATTGTATGTGGTTTCATCTGCTTAGAAGTCACAATATGCAGTAATATTACCGACAGTCCTTTTATCACCAAAAATGCCTTTCAACTAATGTATTTACATCCATTAGCATCTATATTATTTGCCATATAATAAATGAGGCAATAGTAGCAAAATGATTGAATAATAAGACTGATTGGATATAGTCTATTCTTTTTACCTTCTCTCCAAATACACTAATTTTTTCTCTTTCTGCTTATCTTTATGGATTTATGATTTTTGTATTTTATAAATATAACCACAGCCACTGTTCTCTTTTTGATAGCCAAATTGTCTCAGCTTTGGTCAATTGGAACATTTCTTAGGCTGGTTTCTATATTTTCTTGACCTGACCCATTGATTTTGAAAAATGTCCTTGCTTTCGGGCACATAAAGATCTTCCAGGCTCACTTTTTTTCCTTTCCGCACCACACATGGAAATCAGGCTTTTCCCCTGAACGACCTCTGGTTCCTTTTAGTGGAAAAAAAAAATGGGTTACAGCAATTTGAACCCTGCACTACACAACATTCTTTCTGGACCATTTCAGTGAACAAAATAACATTTGTGTATGAACTGTGCCAGTTCATATAAATATCTTCATTCCTGTCTTCCAGTTTATTTAAATTCCTGATTCTATAACTGTGCTTCCTTTAGCAATCTTGATACCTATGAAATTTACATAATTAACTCATTTATTTTACTAACAACACAATAATAGCTCTGAGAAAACTGTTTGGTATCAATAGGAACAATAAAACTACACAATACTTGTTCAGTTTTTCTCTGCAGTTCCTTTTTGTGGTTGTTTTTTAACAGCATTTCACCAAGGATTTTTAGTTCAATGAACTTCTTCCAGATTCACTCATTTGCCCTCCCTCTGAATAATTTGGTAGGCACAGATGTGGTAGAGAATTCAGATCCATTGTGTTGACTTGATTTTTGAGTGTTAGCATATTAATGGCTGGTAGTTAGCAGAAGTTGAAGCTTTCATCTACTAGGCCAGAGAGGGTCCACTCTATTTTTTGATGAAGAAAGAATTCAAGGGTGCCTGGGTGGCTCAGTCAGTTAAGTGTCTGACTTCGGCTCCGGTCATGATCTCATGGTCCATGAGTTTGAGTCCCACGTTGGGCTCTGTACTGACAGCTCAGAGCCTAGAGCCTGCTTCAGATCTTGTGTCTCCCTCTCTCTCTGTCCCCCTCTCACTTGGGCTCTGTCTGTCAAAAATAAATAAACATTTAAAAAATATGTTTTAAAAGA
Source organism: Crocuta crocuta (assembly GCF_008692635.1). Taxonomy (NCBI): domain Eukaryota; kingdom Metazoa; phylum Chordata; class Mammalia; order Carnivora; family Hyaenidae; genus Crocuta; species Crocuta crocuta. The sequence continues at coordinate 2,780,147 of NW_027551557.1, forward strand.
ATTCAAATAGCTGTCTCCAAACTACAGTACAAAGGTCTCAGATCACCACCATCTGATATACAGGATTTCTGACCAAGTAAACCAGGTCTCTCGCCAATTATTTAATTTCTAAAGTAGTATTAGAATTCCCGTAATTTCAAATATTCAGTTTTTAAAACTATGTTATCTATGTGAAACCATGTATTGATCTTTACAGGATTTTTCTTAACTTGCTCACTTTTCTGAGCCGTATATTATTTTACTGAGGTTTGCATTGTATAAATCCATATTCTCACAATGTTCCTTTATCCCAATACCTGTAAGAGTCTTTCATTTTTCTACAGATGAATTAAGGAAAATTCTGTATAATTAACAAAAAAATCTACATATAAATTCTATATAGGCTCTGAAATTCTCTTTTGAGAATTTGGTTTTATTTCATATGATATTATTAGTATCCTAGCTTTAATTATAGATAAAACTAATATAGAACTCTCCCAGAGGCCTTTGGGTAGGATATAAACATTGATGATACACAAATTCAGACTTCCCAAAGCCAATTAAGAATACTATAAAATAAAGTTATCACCAAAGCATAACCCAATAAAATCCAATTAAATGTTAAAATCAATACCTAGGAAATGAGATCTTCTACATTCTAGGCATTTCCAGAAAAAGCAGAACTTTTTCTATGGAAATATTATTTCATATAAAGGGTATTTGGTGGAAAAGAGTTTTCCTACTCAAACGAGTTTTAGAAATGCTAGGTACAAACAAAGGTTGGCACCTATTTCAGTATGTTTTGAATATAGGGGATAAAAGCTTACAAATTCAGTCATTAAGGTTATGATCAACTCTCTCCCCCAACTGTCACCACCTTACTTATTTTCTTGAAGCACACTGAGAACTAGTACTCCTGAGATTACTGGTCTAAATTCAAATAATGAGAATTTTGATATTTGGAATGTTGTCGTTTGAGCATTTAAAGGAACTATAAAAGTTAAATATACAGTATGAAAGCCAATCAAGTTAGTAATGCATTATTATTATTATGTCTCTTTCTTTATTCATTATTGCCCTTCTGTTGACCATCAAGATGCCCAGAAGGAAAAATAAATGGGATCATTGAAAGAAATATATGCACATCAACAGAATGAGTTGATTTTTAATTATGATGGTCATTTTTTCTGGGGTTTTGGAGAGTCTTGGCAGTACATCAAGTAGTGATTATGTTTGAAATTATTATTTTTCCTTGAAGAATTGACACTTATGACTCAAAACAAAATTCTCTCAGAACAGTATGAACTCGTTTCAACCTATACTTTTTCAGCTCTTCATAAATCTGTACTTTAATCCATTTGGGAGATAATGGCTCTGTATTCATGGACAAGGCAAAGTGGCATGTCTCTGAAAAATTAACATCCCTGTTCAGTTTAGAAAAAAAAACCACATTAGATTTGAGGTTTTAGTTATCTTCCAGTGACTTAAATTATCTGATTGAATATATCAAATAATTATTCAATTCCTCACATATATGCTCTGGGCTGCAAAAAAGTTCTAGAAATGATTCAAGGCATAGTTTAACCCTTGTCATTTATCTACTACCAGTCTAGATTGAGTGTTACTCTCTGCTTTTCCATCTCTCTTACTCTTTTAACCACGACCGTGTGTAATCTTTTGTAATTTATTTTTGGTTTAAAGCACACACAAACCTATGAAAGTTGGATGGCAGAGTGGAAAACGATTATGTTTAGCAAATAAACAGACCACATTAACATCTTCCTGTAAGTAAATTAACTCTTCTAAGCCTTAGTTTCTTTGTAAAATGAAGATAAATTGAAACAGCCAAAGTATTTTTGGCCATCAGTAATAGGATACTATTACTTAATGGCTTAAATTTTAAGGGATTTATTATCAATCACAGCAAGAGGTCCAGAGGCAAAGTAGTTGAGGGTTGGTTAAATTAGAAATTCACTGATCAGAAATTCATCAGAGACCCAGATGCTTTCTGTCTTTTTGCTCTCCTTATGGTTTCAAGATGCCTGTGCACCCTGAGCATTGCCTCCCTGTGAAAAAGATCCACATATGGCACAGGGCAAGTGTCTGTCTTGTGGCCCTTTGTAAGAGTGAGTTCCCCCACCCCTACCCAGTAGACTTTCCTTTATGCTGTATTAGACATAGCCCAGAGTTATACAACACACAGTAATGCCTACACTAACTACTAACATGGACCACAGAACTATGGACTTCCTAATCATGGACCAAAATGATTAGGAAGAATTAAGATTTACCCCACGGCTGAGGAGGGGACCCTGAAGTGTATCAGAACCTAAGTAGAATATTCCATTGGCAAGGAGAAAGAGAAAGAAGAGAAAGAAAGGGCAAACCAGAAGTGTAAGATTGGGGTGAGAATTAAATTCCCTGACACAAAGAACTTCTTCATTATTTGTACTTGCCTACTTGCCTAAATGGGTAAGGGTAAAGAACATGTCTAGTGTTATTTTTGCATCCCCAGGAACCAGTATTTGCCTCTCATAGAGAACATGTTTGGGAATGTGCACAGACCCTAAAGGTGAGGCTTCCATAATCAGCAAAGCATATGCTGAAATGTGCTTCCCCACTTTCTTACCTAAGCCATCTTGTCACAATTTGGATCCATGTTGAAGACAGCTTCATGGTCTCCTTTGGGGCAAGAGAGAGATACTTTGGAAGAGACATCAGATCAACCTGATGCCCTTAGAAATGGTTAAGATGAATAACATATCCTTTATATTTTGGACAGTTTCCTCAACTGTAACTGTGGGATTAGGTAACCTGAATGGCTGACAAAGCATTGAAAGCAAAAGGAGAAATGGTTCCCATCTCCATTTATTGAAAGAGATGATGTTTATGGAAGAAGGCCACTGAATTAACAGATGCATCACATTCTGGAAACTTTTTGCCATGGAGGTTGAGGTTGAAAAGAAAACCATACGTAATGATAACTATAAATATAGACAATTTTTCAGAAGCCTGTATTTATAGAAGGATTGTTGTTTTCCATTTTCTGGTCTCTTCCATCCATGGATGCCTTGAGTATTCTTAGACAAAGCACAAGTGAATGTAGCCAGCTGACCAAAATGAATGCAGTCAAGTGAGAAGTTGCAGTGCTATGACTTGGGGCAGTATTATGAATTGAACTGAGATGGAACTTCAGCTCCCCAGTTCGATCATGGGTTTGGAATGTACTCCAGAGGGTATTCACAGTCAGGCAGAGATGATGTCAGATACTAGTTACAGAAATAACAAGGGTTGAGTGACTCATGACCTATCATTAATCCCAACCCCAGGCAATCCCCTGGCCCAGAAGCTATATTTATTGGATGTAATCAAATGGAAATATAATGGGTGTATGGGATATAATGATGAGGATTTAAGAATATTAGGGAAGACAAATAAACTAGCTTTGAGGATTAGGCAGAAAAAGAGGAAATAATGGAGAATATTAATACACATATTTGGGGAATAAATCTCCATAAGTGAAGGAAAACACAGAGGGAACTTAATATGGATTCCAAGGAATAGGACAATTATGGGTAAGTGTGAATTTTCTAAAAATATGCTTTCTTTGGGAGGCTTCCATTTCTAATAAAAAGTATTCATTTTAAGATTGAACAAGTTGGCCTTTGAGGGTTTCTTCTGGGCTTAGGTGTTGGACAATAAATATAACAGACACATACACACACTGTTTCTCTCTCATCTTCCATTCCTAAGTGTTTTTTTTTTCTTCAGATACATCTGCTTCTCACAAACCCAACCCCATGCCTTACCATGTCTTTAAAAACATTAACTGATTAGCATTAAAAAAATACATCAAATTCCAGCTATTTGTTCTTTCAATGATTAAAAAAAAACCTTTTTGCATGCAAATCCAAAGAAATGTTTATAGAAATTTTTTGAAACTTTTATGACAGAAAGCTCTAGTTTGAGTTTGGTATTTAGCTACTAGATTCTACCATTAAACCTTATCTAGCTTATATATCCACAGAAATTTCCCTCCTGAAGTTAGTAATACTTAATGAACTATTCATAAAATAGACTCAGAACTTGCACATTGTGTAATCATATTGGTAATACCACTTAAACAATTTAGTAAATTTAAACAAACACATTTAAATAATTTTCTAGATAGCACACAAGAAAATCTTCTCTATTCTTTAATAACATACTGTTTTCCGTAGGAGCTAGCATTTTTAATGAGTTTTCCAATAATTATTTGCATTCTTCACTTTCTTTAGCTAAAGTAGCCTCCCTTAATCTTAAAAGTCATATAAATGACTACCTTTTCTCCGTCACTGTCACTCCCCACACCCTCCCTTTTTAATGCAACAAGACCTTTATTACAACAAACTTAAAGGCAATTATAAATGGAAAGTTGATTATCTAGCATCAGGAACTTTATAGAATATTTTGTCAGCATTTCTTCCTTTGCAAAGACATTTGTGTGTTTAAAATGCCCTATATTTCCAGCAGAGAAAAGTGATTATGAAAACCTACTTAATCAGCCTTTCATGCATTTACTAGAGCTCTATAGAATTCAAGAATGTCATTCTTTTGTTATGCTGATGTTTGGGTGTTGTGACATGCATATAAAAATAAAATTAAGCCAATAGGCTTATCCCATTTTCTTTGTCCTGTATGTTTTCTCTGGGCAGATTTTGTCTATTTCAGTCATTTTGACAGTTTTCATCAGTATGTCATTTTTTAACTATGTAAAAAAATGGTGAAGTCTTAGAGAGTAGAAATCAGAGAAAATCTTTAATGTGGAAAACTAAAGCTTCCATGTGTGCTCTGGTGGTAGGCCTGTGTCAAAAGTTATTTATTCTTAATTCTTAAAAAATAACTTAAGGGGCCCCTGGGTGGCTCAGTTGGTTGAGCATCTGCCTTCGGCTCAAGTCATGATCTCATGGCTTGTGATTTCGAGCCCCACGTCAGGCTCTGTGCTGACAGCTAACGTGGAGCCTGCTTTGGATTCTATAGCTCCTTCTCTCCCTACCCCTTCTCACTCATGCCATGGGTGTCTCTCTCTCTCTCTCAATAATAAATAAAAATTAACAAATTTCAAAGAAAAACTTATCAAGAAGTAAGTACTTTTCAATAACTACTTAAATGAAGTAGGAATAGTTTGGCTTCCATTCCTGCCCTCAGACTTCTCAAGTGCCTTGATTATTATAGTTCTTAACACTTCACCAGAGTGTTTCAGTTCTGTTCACAAAGGTTTTAAATTTTGACAAATGCATTTATTTATTTCTTTGTTGTTTGTGCTTTTGGTATCTTATCTACAAAACCATTGCCTAATCCAGGTCACAAAGATTTAGCCCTATGTTTTTATTTTCTAAGAGTTTTATAGTATGATCTTTTATATTTAGGAGCTTAATCCATTTCACGTTAACTTTTTAAATCTGATGTGAGATATCCAACTTCATTATTTTGCATGATTTTCTCCAGTTGTCTTACTACCATTACTTGAAAATATGATGCTTTCTGCAATGAACTGTCTTGGCACCCTTGTTGTAAGTCAATTTGATGATAAATGTGAAGGTTTATTTCTGTACTCTCAGTTTTATTCCATTGATCTATGTCTATCTTTATGCCATCAACATATTATCTTGATTACTGGAGTTTTGCAGTGAAGTTTTCAAACCTGGAAATGTATGTCCTCAAACTTTGTTTTTATTTTTCAAGATTGTTTTGGCCATTTGGGGTCCTTTGCATTTCCATAGAAATTACTGGATCAACTTGTCAATTTACGTAAGAAAGCCAAGTAGGAGTTCAGTTTGGGCTGTAGCACTATGTCAGCAATGTTAAGTCTTCTGTTCCATGAACATGGGCTGCCTTTGCATTTATCTAGGTCTTTAATTTTTTAAACAATGCTTTATAATTATTAGAGGATACATTTTGCACTTGTTTGTTAAATTTAAATTTATTCCTACAAATTTATTTCATTTCTGAAAGGAAAATATTTAGCTTTTCTAAGCATTTTTGACTTGGACAAACATGACAGAGAGGTTGACTTATACAACAGATTAGCCTTAAGGACTCAGATTTAAATGATTGAGTTGTGAAGTTATAATCCTACTCTCTGCCATTTTCATTATCTTAAAATAAATATTTTTTTAAAAAAGGTAGTTATACAAGAGGGGTTTTTATGAAGATTAAATGTACTAATACATGTAAAGTCTGAAGAACTATGATTGGCACATGGTAAGCAATTATTATTATTATTCCAGTGCTCTTCTCCTTCCATCCTCTCTTCTCTAAAACAACTGCTTGGGAGCCACAATTACATTTGTTATTATGCCACTACCTTATGGTATGTTAAGGCAGAAGGTTGAGAAAAACTATAAAAGTTCTTGAACTCTTTGTTCTCCCATTATTGAAAAGACTGTCTAGGAAGCCACCAATGACTTCCTTGCTTGTAGGAATCTAAGGATCATTTTGTTGGTGTTTTACAGCTGGCCAGTTGGCTGGAAACTCTTCTGTTGAGATGTATCGCCAAGTGCTCCTGTCTGGTTGTCGCTGTGTGGAATTGGACTGCTGGAAAGGACGAACTGCAGAAGAGGAACCAGTCATCACTCATGGATTCACCATGACAACTGAAATATCCTTCAAGGTAGAGTGAATGAATATTGGGAACAGAAGAAGCTAGAGAGACCTAAACCTTTTTGGATAAAGCCTCCTAAGGTGGAAAGTCCCAGTGGTTACAACTAAGTCCATAGGCTATTAATGACTTAATTGTAATTTCGGAGGCTAAAATTTAGCAGTATATTTATGGGTAATTAGCATCATATCATGGGGAACTGTGGTGTCTCAGTAAAACTGCCATAGAAAAGACTTCTAGGATTCGGGTTTATATTAGATGATTTGGGTGAAGATTCGAGAAAGTAAGGTTATGCTATGGATTGGGTACTGTCAATAAGCAGAAATAATCCTGTGATTGTATATCTTAATAAATCCTATCAAGAAGCAAGACTAAAGATGTATTTTATAAGGAGCTTCAGCCATTCTTATTAGCCAGGAATGAGGATATGTTTGGTCATCTCCCTTCTCTTTCTACACATAGCTCCATCCTACATCATAAAGGGCCTAATTTTCATGCATATGGACACAGAAGCCAATTTATCCAAGTTATGTTCACATCCTCTGCAAAAAGCAATCCCTGGGAGCTTGGAATCATTTGGGTGGGTGAAATCTGGGGTCCTAGGTACCCAGAGAACCATCTGGCAAGAGGGCATATGGACTATAGGGGACATGTGTTTTTTACTGATTCAGGCTTCTCACCTCTTTGGAAGTGAACCAGAAAAGAAGAGCCAGAGGACAATCTTTAGAGCACAGTTATCAAGGCATGAACCCCATTACCTGCATTACCTGGATCTCAGGGCAGAACTGAGTCTGGGTCACTAACCCTTGCCCTCAGCAACCAAGGAAACAGTCCAAATATGTGGATAACTAAGGAAGAGTGGGGACAATGCCATTGAAAATGGTGAGGTCGGAGGGCTGAGAGGCTAAAATGTTGGATGAATAGTATGTTAACGTCACTAAGATTGGTGACAAAGCTTTGGATGAAGAAGACAGTGAGGCACTTACCAAAGTCTTTGCTGAATGAGAGGTAGCTCAGCAGATGGCACAAGAGACGAGTGGTAAAAGCTGGTTGAGCTCTCTTATGAGAACTAGGAACTCAAAAGTAGCATTGGGGGCAGAAAAACAAAACAAAAACAAAAACTTCACTGTCCAGTTTCTAGCCCCAGGAACCTGGGATGTGAGAAAATAAACAGCTATCACTTAAAAGAGAGTAGCAAAAGAGAAGCAAGATTTTCAAGGGATACCCAGGTTTTGATTGAGACAAATGGATTTCCTGATCAAAGGTACCATATTTGACAGTAATAAAAAATGCATTCAGACTTGATATCATTAGCACCTTAAAATATGTTTACTATGATGTGTCTAGGAAATTTGACTTTTCATGATTTCTTAAACTTTGGCTACGATACAATAATTAGGAGTAAATAGCACTCTTCACTAAATTTTACAACAAAGTTTCATATGAGAGTGTCCTTAATTCTGATCAAATCTTTAAACTTGTATCTGCTCCTGAAAAGGAACACTCTTAAGTTCTCTTGGTTTTCTTTAATGGAAAAATCAATGGTTTTCTGTTTCATTTCCAGAATCCCCCACTCTCCCCGCTCCTGCCATTGTCCTCTGTCAGCTCTCTAAGATCCAAACCTAACCTGGTTGGGCTCTTTAAGAAAAATTGGTGGACAGATGACTCTGGTGTGAAGTGAGTGCAATTTGGGCTCATCTGTCTGTTGATGGATGGAGATAATCCTGGGAATGAAAACAAACACATTCTGATAGAGCCACTGCTGCACTAAGGGATGAAGGCCATAGACACTGATCCACTACCCAGGAGGGCCCTCCCACTCCCTGTCCACAGTCCCCTCAGAGTCCATTTGGGGAGTAATTATATACTCTTAAAAATTTATAATCACCAAGATTCATTGAGTTCCAGGGTGGGGAGGTAGATAAACACCAAGCACATTCTAAGTCATGTTTACTTTATGTAGAGCATTGGGCTCTTGATCTCAGCCATCAAGTTGGCTTAGAGTGGCTCTCCCTGTGCATCTGTCTAATACAAGTGGTTCTTTAGTCACATCTGTGATCCCAGAGTCATGGACTGATTGGGCATCTCTTCCTGGTCTCTGGAAATAAAACTTCTCCACCATATCCACACATTTTCTGACAGATATAGAAGCTAGAAAACTAAATTTTTGTTGGGGTTGAGGAATGGCCAAAGAGAGCAGGAAAATCATCTCCCTGGTGGTTGGTTTGTCCAGCCATGCTTCCTGCTAATGTGAATTTGCAGGACAGATTATTCTTGCTGAGTTGTGGGTGGGTGGGTGGTGGGTAGGCTAGGATGGCTGTGGGTGGTCGAGATGCCAACGTGTTTTGTGGACAAATATACAGAGCAGGAATTCTCTGCATCAGGACTAGGACTGGGGTGAGACTCATGAGGCACCTCAAATGCAAAATTTAAGGAGGCATTTGCTCTCAGTGTCATGTACATGTAAATTTGGCACCTGACAATGAGTGTGTCTTTACATTTTGCACTTAGGCCCCTCACTTATCTCGCCATTAAGTCCTAGCATGTTCTGCATGATTACTTTCAGGTAGGCTGCTTTCCCAGAAACCACTGTGTACATGACACTGTAAGAAAGAGTAAAAGAAATCGGGGACAAGATCCTGCATGATCCACCCTCTTTTACCACTTTCCCCCACACTCACTTGGCTACAACTCTACAGGGCTCTGCTATTGCTTGACCATGCTAGGCAGGTCCCACATCACAGCCTTTGTACAAATTGTTGTCCTCTGCCTGGAATGTTCTTCCTCCAGGTGTATGAATGGCTCACCTCTTACCTCTTTGAAGCCTTTCTCAAATGCCACCTTCTCAATGAGGCCTACTGGGACCACTGTTTAGTACCATAACAAGTTACCTCGCCCACTCTCACACTCCTGGATACACTCCCCACCACCACTTTACTTTTTCTGTTTACCAAGTGGTGTTTTATCCCCTCCCACCATTCTGCTTAATTTACTTAATGATTATGTTTTTTGTTTATTGTTTGTCTCCTTCTACTAGCACATAAGCACCACAAAGATAGAGTTTTTGGCTATGTTCCCTTATCCATACCAAGCACTTTGAAAACAATCTGGCATATAGTAGGTGCTCAATAAATGTGTATTTTTTTTTAATGAATCTTCCCGTCCCAAAGCAAAAAGACAAATTACAGCACAGCTTTCAATTTTCTTTCTTGCCTCTGTCCATCAGATAAATGAATTTGGTCTTTCTCCATTTTCACCTGTGAAATTCCATGTATGCTGTATTGGTGAGCAGTGAAAAGATTCTCCAAATGTTTGCCAGTTTTGGCTATCCCATCTGTTTGGAGGACCTGACCTTCACGGTGCAATTATACTGTGTTCTATAGCCACAGCACGTATTGAAGCAGCAAAATAAACTGATTACAAAAGTTAATCATTTTTATGTCATACTGTTTATCTGCTCTCAATCTATGTAATCTGAAAAGCTTCTGTGTGATCTATCCGCAAAAGCAAAAGTTCTTACTGGCATTTACTGCCTATTTATTATATGGGCCAAAATAAAAGGTTATGTTCTGGGAAAGGGGACATGCTATAATTCACTGTCTTTATGGAGTGTCTTATGTCTTTATATTTTGCACTCCGGCTTTATGTATTATTTATCTCATATATCTGCTGTTCTAGTTCTTTGCCTCATTGCCTTAGCCTTTCTGATGGTCATGACATAATAATTTGCCACTTGGTCTGCACTCTCCATGCTCCCACTCAATCTTCTTTTCCCCACACTGGACACCACCCCCCCATCCCCTCTGCCCCCAAACTGCTCCTCTTTCTCCCCTCAAGCAGCTCCTTTGTTACCAGCAATTGTATAAGATGGAAAAGTGGGTAATGTGATAAAATAGATGATGAAAATATATTAAATTTGAGTATGTGGTTAAATCGAGCATTTCTGAAAATAAAGCTCCGAGAAAAATAATAATTTAGGATTCAATTTAACAGCTACATAAATGCTCACATAAAATGGATATCCCAATACATCCTGCTGTTGTCTGTCAGGAATAAAGGATTTCAAGGGCAGTTTTCCCCACTGGAGGTTGGTAATTGAGTCATATAGTTTATAGATTATTGAATTCAGTGTTAGAAGTCCCTGAAAAACAGTTTTGGCTTAATAAAGAGCAACTGAGCAGTAAGGTACTTTCACATCCAGTCCACTAATGATAGCTTATACATAAGAACAAAACTTAAAGCCTATGACTGTTTTTCTCATCCTTGATGATCATACACACCATACAAAGTATTACAGAGCCATAAAAAAATGAAAGTTCTATAGAAAAACTTCTGGATTTTTCAGGTGTTCCTAAGAAAAATTATTAGATGAACTCTAGTAAACGTTTTCTTTGGCTTTGAAGGTTCAAAAAAGTTCCCTAAGCTGGTGGCTAAAGTTATGGTAGAGGTGGAGAGAGATGGAAAGAGGCTGGGGAAGAGGATGGGAGGAAAAGAGAACGAAGACTGTAGAAGTTGAGAACGCAGTTCTGGAGCTGATGTCAGGGTTCAGATACCAGCTTTCCCACGGACTGGCATCAAGATCTTGGAGAAGCTCCTTCACCAGACCTATCTTCTTTCTCAAGAGCAAAATGGAAATGATAATAGTGCTTACCTTCTAGGGTTGTTGTAAACATCCCGTGACCCTACTTCATATACAGACATTGCCTAGAACCATGTATGGCAAGCAGTGAGTGCTCTGTAAATGTCAGCTATTGACTTTATGGTTGAAATATAAAAGCCATACTTTAGCTCTTGTTTCTATAAATGTAATGGTTGTGGTATTATAGACTGCATGGAATTCTTATTAAATCAGGGTGAGGGATGGGGGTTAATGAAGTCATTTGTAAGGCTGCTATTGTTGAGGTTGTAGATGGCTTCCATACGAAACCCCTTCACTTACAGGAAGAAACCCAACGTTCAAACTAAATACAGCCCAGCCTTGGTTAGAAGCCCAGTGGGAGCTAACAAAGGTGTCTTAAGTCAAATACACGAGATCAAAATGCCCAAGGCAGACAAAGGGGAGTAGGAGATGCAGATAGGATGGCTTAGGAACCTCAGAGCCCAACTGTGGGTTCAGGTCATCTCAGCATCCTAGCTGTGGGAAGAGAAAGCCAGACCCAGGGAGCCAGAGAAATGGAGGGAGGCACAAAGTCCTCACATGTCGCAGGCCCAGAAAATCATTCACATTTCATTTGCCAAATACAAAGGGAGACAGGCCGTTGGCCAGAAGCAAAACACCCACTTCCTAAGAGAGAGGGGTTCTCACGTTCAGGCCTGACTCTCATTGGCCCAAATTGACCTGATAGGCCAGGTCTATAATCAACCTTCGTTAATAAAGGCAGTTGCAGTGATTCTCAAATAGCCAAAGGCAGCAGTCATCCTCGGAAAAGTTACCAAAGACCGATTACACTTTTATTTACTCTTATATTTGAAAGATTTTTTTCTTTAATGCAACCCTCAACCTTGATTGGAAATTTTGGCCATGAAATTGTTCAAGTTAACTGGACTGTTGTGTATGGAATCAATATTCAAACTTCTTTAATATAAAATTACATTTTCCCACACAACTGAGTTTTATGCTTTGCTTAAGCCAATGATCAAACTAGTCCCGGGTTGACTAACTACCTTCCACAGGCCATAGTCAGCCTGCCCCCTGTTTTTATGAATTCAGTTTAATTGGAACATAACCACATGCATGTGTTTACATATCATCTGTGGCTGCTTTGAGTCTACAAAGGCAGAGTTGAATAGTTGCCATAAAAATCAGATGGCCAGCAAAGCCTAAAATACTTACTCTCAGGGTGCCTGGGTGGCTCAGTCAGTTAAGGGTCTGACTTCAGCTTAGGTCATGATCTCACAGCTCATGAGTTCGAGCCCTATGTCGGGCTCTGTGCTGATAGCTCAGAGCCTGGAGCCTGCTTCGGATTCTGTGTCTTCCTCTCTCTGCCCCTCCCCTGCTCACACTGTGTCTCTCAAAAATAAATAAATGTTAAAAAAAAATACTTTAAATAAATAAATAAATAAATAAATAAATAAATAAATAAATAAATAAAATACTTACTCTCTGGCCCTTTATAGAAAGTATGCTGACCTCTGAAATAGTCAACAGAAGACTGGATTGGAATATAACTAAATAAATGATGCTTCTCTTCTGTTAAGAATGTTAAGAATTCATTTGTGTCTTTGAAAATATTTAGTGAGTGTCTAGAATATGTCTTAGCACTTCCTAGGTCTTAGGGACAGAGTTAATGAGAAAACTGAGTGCTTACCCTCAAGAAGCACATAGTCTAGTGGAAAGAAATAGAGCAAAATAGATACACAATATGGCACCTGGAGACATGCCCTTTTAGGCAACATAAGTAAGTATTGAAGGAAAAAGGGGGTTAAGGTATGTTGTTTTAAGCAGGGTGGTGGGAAAAAGACTTTGGAAACATGACATTTGAGCAAAGACCACCCACCCAAAAATAAAGAAGGAAGCCTTGCTTTCAGATAAGAGTATTCCTAACAGAAATAACAGATGAAAAAAAATAAATGAAAGGGATGAACACAGATGAAATCATGCTGGTGTATTTGAGGAAAAGCAAGAAAAGATTAATGGGCTGTATCTGGGCCAGCAATGGGAAAGAAAATATGATGAATTTAGAGAGATAGCAGGTGCCAGATCTAATAAGGAATTTGGATTCCATTCTGTGAAATGGAGGGCAATGAAAGTTTTACACCAAAGGAGTGATATCATCTGGCTCATGGTTAAGAGAAACCACTGTGGCTGTGATATGTAATATAGGGGGTAAACATAGAAACTTCTGCTAGGTTTTGCTACACTAACAGAACCTCCAGAATCTCAGTGGTTTAGAGCCACTCAGTAGTCTCCTCACTCAGGTTAGATGTTGGCTGTTGCTCAGAGGGATATTGTCTGCAATCCATATGGATAGAACAGCCCAACCTGTAATATAACTGGATTTATGGCAGAGGGGGAAGAGAAATGGCAGAATCATGTGATGGCTCTTAAAGACTCCATGTTCAGCACGTCATTCTCACACATGTTTCACTGGCCAAAACAAAAAACATGGTCATGTCTATTGTCAACAGATCTCATAGGAAAGGATGGTGACTATGTGGTAATGATGGCGAAATCTACAACAGCAGTTATTGCAAAGACTTTTGGGTCAGGATGATAGAGGTAGATGTGCTGAGATGTGATTATATTCTGGATAAATTTGGGACTGGATTGCTGATGAATCAGAAGATATGAGAGAAAGAGAGAAGTCAAGAATGGCTCTAATGTGTTTTGCATTTAACTGATACAATAGGGCCAAATTTACAAAATCAGCAAAATCTACCTCTTTTTTTATTCACACTCAACACCTACTTTCTTTATAATATCTATTTGCAGTTCTTTTGATGGATTTGATCTGTGGTGGTTAAGGTCATTGGCTGCATGAAAGTTAACTGCAGTGGTTAAGAGAATAAAGTCTAGAATCAGATAAATTTTCCTGGGGTTTCTTGGATTCTCCTTTTTGTGACCTCGGACAAATTGGTTAATGTCTCTGAACCTCCATTTTATAATCTGTAAAATGGTGGATAATATTTTCCTTAGAGAACATTTATACCATGAGTTCAAATATGTATCTAGAACACAATAAGTGCTCATTTTTAGAAATGTTTATTCATTTTTAAGAGAGAGAGAGTGTGTATGAGCAGGGGAGGGGCAGAGAGAGAGGGAGATAGAGAATCTGAAGCAAGCTTCTCCGAGTCTACTCAAAGCCTGACACAGCACTCCAATCCATGAACTGTGAGATCATGACTCAAGCCAAAGTCAGATGCTCAACGACTGAGCCACCTGGGCACCCCGATAAATGCTCATTTAATGGTAGCTCTTATTTGTATTAATAAGAGTCTAAGAGGGAAGGTTTAAGGTAAGGAGAGAGGCACCAGCAAGGTAAGTAACCTGAGTTGATCTGAGAATAGATGCTCATTATGAGATGGGTCCTTTACTTTTTCTCCCTGCATCCTCACAACAGGCTTGTGGACTGAGGCTTATCACCCTCACTCTACTTATAAGCAAGCCAATGCACAAAGCATTAAGTGATTTTTCCCAAGGTCACACAGTTTGTAAAGCTAAGAAGTGGGATTCAAATGCAAGCCTGTTTGAATCTGAAGCTTCTGTTCAAATAAATCAAGAAATTTCAAGTCTTGGTGTTGCTTGCTATTTATAGTACACTTATTTTTGATGGCATCAACTATCATAAAAGTTAAACTGATAATGTATGAAAGGCAATCTGTGAATTCACTTCTAAGAAACAGTGAGAGCGATTCTTTTGCTCCATACAGGCAAATTCTTCTCAGAGGATATATGCAAATGTAGTACTGAATTAGAAAGCCTTATTTATCCTCTGCGGCCAGGGAAATAACTTTCTCATGTGGATATAAAGAAAGCTATGCATTGTTTAAGGAAGGTAGATAGTGGAGAAGTCTTGAGCATAAGGAATGAGAGTGGAAATTCTTACTTGAAAAGAGACTATGAAAAGATTAAATGCAACTAAAAGACAAAGGTATGAGTATACCAGTTCAATAAGAAAAACATATCGAAAAACTGATGCACAAAGCTGGTGTCTGTGCATCAAAATCTGGTCTTTCATACATTACTCTAGACAATCAAAGATGAAAAATAATTTGGATAAATGCAGGAGACTATAAAAAATATTCATATTCTTTAATTCAATAATTTCCTTTCTGAGAATCCATTCCCAGAAAATAATTGAAAATACTAGGGGAAAAAATGAGATTTTCTTTGTAGAACTATTTGAATGATACCTCTTTAAATATGTCTGTCCAACAGTTGGGTAATGGTTAAATCAATTATAATACTACTACTCCCTAGAAGTTTATACAGATGTTAAAGGTTATGACATACACATTTTTAAAAAATATAGGCTGAGGAATGAAGTACTAATACATGTGAAAACATGAATGAATCTTGAAAGCGTGCTAAGTGAAAGATGCCAGAATATAAAAGGCTACATATTGTATGGTTCCATTTATATAAGTATTTGGGATAGGAAAATCTATGGAGACAGAAAGTAGCTTAGTGGCTGCCTTGGACAGGTGCAGAGGAGGGTATGGGAAAATAGGGATTGGCTGCTAATGGGTACATGGTTTCTTTTGGAGGTGATAAAAATGTTCTAATTTAGTTGGGGATGATGGTTGCACAATTCTGTGAATATATTAAAAACCATTCAATTGTACAGTTTAAATGGCTGCTTTTAAATAAAGTGGTATCTCAAAACCAATGTTTAAAAAAATACAGGTAGACTATTTACTATAATGAAAACCAAGTTATACAAAGAAATGAAAAGCACACTAGAAGTAAATATCACCAAATGCCAACAGGGGTTTGGTTCCAAGGGTGAATTTATGGGTGAAAACTGTTGCCTTCTCTAGTCCAAATTTTTTATAATGTGGTTAGATTTCTTCTTTCTTTAAAAAATACATAAATATAATTAGCAAATAGAACTACTCTCTTTTACAATTGTGTGTTCCCCTCCACCAAACCAGTCTTTTCTCTTTCCATTTTTTTAAAGTCTACAGTCAGAAAATTTATAGTTTGGCAGCTCCCACAACCCCTTCGAGTGATTTCAGGCCATCCCATACAATTCTATGAATAAAAAGGCAGCCACATTAAGGGAAAATGTATATACACATTAGCATTCTGACATATTGAATATGCATGTGTTGTCATTTTTAGGAAGTGATAGAAGCAATCGCTGAGTGTGCATTTAAGACGTCACCTTTTCCAATTCTGCTTTCATTTGAGAACCACGTAGATTCGTAAGTATTCCACACCTTCAATGGGGAGACTTTTTTCCCCACATAGGGCATGTTTAATAATTGTTCATCAAATTTAAGACCATTTGACATTACTAATGATGTTCCTCAATTATGATATATCTTAAGTGTCATGTTTTCGTCTGCATATGATGGGATTCATTCATTCAAATCTCATTAACATTATAATAATCCACCGGACTTGTGGAATCTATTTTCAGGCCACAGTAGGATTTTAAATTAAGGACTCCCCTTTTTGCAATGCAGGGAAATAATACATGTCTCCATTTCAAAGGGCTACTTTTATAATCCTCCTTCATTAGCTCCTTCTATTGCATGCAAATTTATAGTCCATTTTGCCACATGAAAATGGCTAGTTCAAGGGGCGCCTGGGTGGCTCAGTCAGTTAAGCATCCGACTTCGGCTCAAGTCATGATCTCAAGATTCGTGGATTCGAGCCTTGCGTCGGGCTCTGTGCTGACAGCTAGCTCAGAGCCTGGAGACTGTTTCAGATTCTATGTCTCCTTCTCTCTCTGAACCTCCTCTGCTCTCTCTCTCTCTCAGAAATAAATAAAACATTAAAGAAAATTTTAAAAAAGAAGAAAATGGCTAGTTCCATATCACCAAAGTTGCCAGAGGGAAAGTTGTAAATTCCATTCTGCCACCTGCACTTACAAAGAACTCAGCCCAACAATGATCCCTTTTTCTTTTTTCCCATTGGTTTCCCTTGTTCGTTAATACTTGTGTGTTCCTATTTCAAAATAGCCTGCACTTATTGCAAAGCCACATAAAGAAAAGATAGTTTGCTTATCTTTTATCACAAAATACCAGAGTAAGACACATTTATATCCAGAATATGGGTATTAGTTTACCCTATAGTTGCTCAATTTAAAGGGCTTCACCATGAGTCTTCTTTGTATTGAATCAAAATTCAAGAAACTAAAATTCTAGTCCATGAAATTAATGTCTGAAGACTGTGTTGTAGTGTATACCATTGCTCAAAGTATCTGTGAAGCCCTCTCAACATTTCAGTGACCTAAGCCAGATTTCTCAACCAAAAGCCAACAGCACCTGTCCTAATTTGGCTCACAGTTTCCTTTTTTCCCCTCCTTCTTATCGAAAGTCTTTCCCAGGTCACTTATTGATTCCTTTTATCCAACTAGTTTGCAACATATGCGTTAATTCACCAATTCTTTAAGAATTCACTAAAATCATAAAGAAACAGTTTGGTTATGCACGGATTTCAGCATGAGGAATTTCCAAGTACTTTAGTGTGATCATTTCTTAAGGTATATATGGAGGGAGACCTTAGTTTGAAGTAACCAATTTTATAATTATCTGTTTTCTAGTTTGCACTCAGGAAATCCATATTACATTCACCAGCTCTTGGTTCTGTTTCATTGGGAAACAGTCATCCAATGAATGATTTAATCATTTGGCAGATTGTTTTTCTAACACTTTTGAGGGTCAATTGAAGAGAAAAGAATTGATTGTTTCATTGCTATTTCTCTTGGAACTAAAGGGAGTGCCTCTTTTGTTGCTGTATTTAATACCTCATTTGCTGTGACAGCTCTGACTTGCGCATGAGCATTTTCTCATCTCTGACAGTCCACTTGTAATGGAGCTCTAACAGTGCTTCAGCGCCTTCGTTCAGGCACTGTCGTTCCTAGACCTGTTGATCTATCATGAACTAACATCCATCGTGTCCTTTTTGGAGAAATATCTCTAAATCTAGAGCGTTTATTTTCTTTAAGAAATGTAACCTTCACCACAAACCCAGGTGCTCCTAAGAATAAATATTATTATGGGGGCGCCTGGGTGGCTCAGTCTGTTGAGCATCTGACTTTGGCTCAGGTCATGATCTCGTGGTTCATGAGTTCGGGCCCCGCATCGGGCTCTGTGCTGACAGCTCAGAGCCTGGAGCCTGTTTCTGATTCTGTGTCTCCCTCCACTTTCTGTCCCTCCCCCACTCGTACTCTGTCTCTCTCTCAAAAATAAATAAACATTGAAAATTTAAAAAAGAATAAATATTATTATGATAAGCCCTATTTCACAGATGTTAGAACTCAGCCCCAAAAAGATAGTAACTTACTCAAGGCCATGCAGCTGAAAGGTGACAGAGCTATGATTCAAATCTGGTTGGTCTGGCTTCAAAATCCACACATTTAGCCAACATTATGCCCACGCCTAAACAGATACATCAGGAGCCTTCAAAACATCAAATTGAGACAATCAGAGCATACACAAGGCAACTGCCTGTAACTGTTCACTTTTATGTGGTTTGTGACCCTCAACCACAGGATATTTTTTGTGGTTTACAACACCAAACATACAGGGAGCCAAAACAGGGCTTGAAAACTAATCCCTGCATTGTACACAAAAGTAAAACGATAATACCATGATACTGCCCTTTCTGGCTTAAAAATGAGAAATGCAACCATTAAAAGTTTATTAATGATTCATATGTAACAAAAGAAAACTGGGGATGTTGTGATATTTACCCCAAGCCATCGAGATAATCTGATGACAATGAAATACAAGATATTGGAGTCTATCATGAGAGAAAGTTGTCTGCTTCAAGTTTCCATTGTGCTTGGGCTTCACATATCAAAGTTGATCTGCTTCAGTCCTTTCCTGAGGGGACTATCACACACCCAAAGAAAATGTATAAGGTTTCCCTTTGCTGGTAAAACCTGGTGCTTAACATGTGGGCTCCTCACCTCATTGCTGAACCTGGTGGCAGACATCATTCTTCACTTGCAGCTCTATTTCCCACTAACCCTAGAAATTAACTTCAGAATCCTTCTCAACCCAGTGAGCCGAGGACACACCTCCCAAAACATCTGCAAGTTACTTGCCATTTCTAGTGGGCCATTTTATTTTCCTGAGTTCTGCATATACAAAATGCCAGATTCACAACTCTGGTTCAGGCTTCTTTGAACCATACCTCCAAAACAAACTCACACTGGAGAAAGGAAAAAATCCACTAGATCTTCGGGTTTTCTCTCCAAATACTTGAAATTAGCTATCTACGGACAACAAAGGGAAATCTGCCATTAGCTGCTGGTAACTTCTCCTTCTCCACCTGCCATAATCAGAAACCCATAAAATGCAGATTCTGAGCTGTACTCCCACACCTGATTTCGAATTTGTAGAAATGAGACTTTGAAATCTTAAAAAAAAAAAAAAAAAGAAAAAAGAAAAAAAGGCCCTATCCAGTTCCGATGCTCCACCTAATTTGTAAGCTAGCATTTTCATTAAAAGAATTCTATACTGAATTCAAGTGAAGTAACCCCTAGTTCTGGGATAGCCACAGATAATGTGAGTTTTTGGACAAAGTCTTTCATCTCCATGGGTGTGAGCTTCCTCATCTATAGAGAAGGAGGTTGGTTTAAGTTCAATGTGGAAGATTTACACCATGACATTTCATGGGGCACAGTCCTTTGTCAGAAAACTGACCACCTGGTCAGGTTCCTACATTTTAGGGGTATGTTAATATATCCAAATGTGCCTGCTACGGCCCGAACTCCAAATATATTTATGAGTATTTCCTGTCACTTCACCTCCACAGTAGCTCATGTGGATACTCTGAGTGCTTCAGGAATTTATTTTTTTCTTGCTCTGTAACTGCAGTGTGAATGTCTTTTATTGCCACACCTCTGACCCACAAAGTTGCTTTGTCTTCCTCTGACTTTTTCTCTTCAGTTTGCTCTCTGCTCTGAGTCAGTTCCCTGTCAGGTAGATGTGTGTGTTTATGGAGAACGTGAATAGCTTGATCACCAAGTAGCATATATGACTTCTTCCTGGAAAACTACCTCTTGTGCTCTTAATTCCAGTTGATTTTGAGGCAGATTTTAAAATGTCTAGGTCAAACTTAGATCCTTGTTTCCTGGAGGGTGGTTGATCTGTGGACCAGCGGCAGCTGCATCATTGAGGAGCTTGTCAGAAATGCAGAGTTGGGGCACCTGGATAGCTCCATCGATAGAGTACACAAATCTTGATCTCAGGGCCATGAGCTTGAGGCTTGTCATGAGGGTAGAGTTCACTTAAAAGAAAAAACAAACAAACAAATAAATGCAGAAACTCAGGCCCCATACCGACGCTGCCTAGGAAGCAACATTTTCTTAATACCTCGGGTAATTTGGATGAAGTGTCAGAGAGTTGCCTCAAACACTGGGGAGCTACCTGCATCTGAGCTACCTGCAGGCTTGTGACCAGTGCAGGCTCCAGGACTCCTCTCCCAGTTCAGTGAATCAGGACCTGGCCCTCCGCCCCAAGACTTGCAGCACTAACAGTTCAGGAATTCTTTGGTGGAATCAAGTAAGATTTTGCCCCAGTAAAATCCTTCCCAGAGCCTGATTTGGGGACGCCCTGACAAAGGACAGAGGACTCTGCCTTCCCCCTGCTTAGAAACACCTGGAACATCACCTCAAAACCCTCCACTGGTGAGAATGTGGCTCCCCTCAAAATCCTGAAAGCGGTGCATTGGGGTGAAAGTCCCCCTTTTTACTCCAAGTCTCTGATCAAAGGAAACCCAAGTTCCAACACTCTAGAAAAATGGCAGCTAATTTAGCACCTGTTGACTTTTTTTACTCTATGAGAATAGTTTTCAAACTTGAGTGTGTGTCAGAATTGCCTAGAGGGTTTGTGAAGACCCCTGAGTCCTGCTTCCCCAGAGATTTGACTCAGAATCTGCATTGGAAGTCTTGAATCTGCTTTTCTGACCAGGTCTAGGGGCTGTTGATGCTACCAGTCCATGGACCACACTTGGAGTAGCAAAGCTCTGTGACACTTTAGTAGCATCATTCTGTGAAAGTCAAAAGGTTTGGATAGTTTCTCCTGTGTAACCTGGAACATATGGGCCCAGCATAGATGGACTTGTCTCTGCTTCAGCTGAGGAGCCCATTGGCTTGTTTGAGCCCCTGGGCTGGTTATCCTTTGATCAACAGCATCTGAACAGAGGATGCCCAGGGCTGCTCTACCAAATCAGTTACTCCTCTGCTTGCTCCCCAACCTCTAATGAGTTGTCCTGACACAACTACCCCTACACTTTTCACAATCCATTCTCAGTCTGACAGGTTTTCCTCTCTCCTTGACACTGGTGAGGAATATTCTGAGAGCAGCACAACCCACACAATAAAAACTCCTACAGGTCAAGAAAGGACAATGAGAAGGTTGGGAGTTCTTGGACAAGAAGGTGGGGGGCTTAGCAAGTTCTGTGAATCTCTTCTTTGCCTCTCCCTGCTGTTTCAATGAAGCAGTGACCTCAGGCTTCTAGTTGAACCCCAGAGAACTCAGTCAACCTCCAAAATATATGCCTTTAAAAAAGGATATCATGATTTTTCTCTAGGGCATCTGAATCCTTAGAGCATCCCTTATCTTGGAAAAAAAAAAAAAAGCAGTCCATGATCCAGGCTTAATAGTTATGGAAGAGAGAAAGAAAATTAAGAATCACACTTTAGAATTGTTTTGAATTGTAGTAAAGAAGACTTTTTATCACTTACTTATTCTTACTATAATCCCAGTTCTGTAAAAATGTATTAACATTGCAGCATGCAGAGGCAACTATTGGAAATCAAGTTTGACAGCCTGTAGATCAAACTCACAGTCCATAAAACCCGATGGAATTGGGTACCTTTATAATGATATTTAACATTCTACAGAAAGAGAAAAAAAAATTTTATTGCTTTTTAAAAGGTCAAAGGAAGTAGGAGTATTGAAACATGTGGATATTCCCTTGTATCAGCCATGTTTATGCGTTCACAAGTACACAATTTGCCCAGTCTACCTGGCGGGTGACCTTACATTTGCCCCACTCTCATAATGCCTCAAAGGTGTCTGCATCCATTACTCTGCTTCATCTTCTTGGCATCCTCTGTCCTTTTCCAAGAACTGTTATTATGCTCGTTTTATAGATCCAGAGTGGTTGAGCACCTGGAGCTCAGTTCAGTAAGCCCTACAGCTCCAGCCTTTCTCACTCAGGCCAGATTCCTCCTGGCACTTAATCAGGCTCACACCATCTCTGCTGCCTTATTATGCACATAACATATGAAGACACCTTTCCCCACAGTGCCTGCTTCTTTATCTTCCCTCTAGGGTCCCCTTCCAAGTGGACACACTTCTCTGCCTGACTGCCCTTCTACGTATTAAGATTCCCTCTCCCTCTCTCTCTCTTTCTTCCTCCCTCCCTCCTTGTCTGCCTTTCTCATTTACTCCCTTTACTCTCCTCCCTCACTTCCTTAAACACACTCCTTTACAGCTAGCTCTTTGTGGGTTAGACAAATCTCAGCCAAAAATTTGCATGGATTCATGGCTGAGGTCTGCCCCCAAGTGTCTTGCGTTTGACTTAGAATCAGGAAACTGAACGAAAGGGATGGAGCTCATAATTCTGGGGCATTCAAGAATCCAGTGACTGGCAAATGACCTGCTGTCCTCTCCATCTGTGTCCATGAAGGCTAGATTAGGGATAGCCTTCACTGTCTCCCTGTATGTGGTATTCACATTTACCGAAGTCAAGATAGTAAACAAGGGGTTTAGAGTGATAAATACTGATTGTGAAGGGTAAGATGAGGGAATCACCTCTTTCTGTAATTAATAACACAACATAATCATGTCCAAATCCTTTAAATAAGCCTCCTTGCTTGTTTTCTTTCTAATTCTCTTAGCCCAAAGCAGCAAGCCAAGATGGCGGAGTATTGCCGACTGATCTTTGGAGATGCTCTTCTCATGGAACCACTGGAAAAATACCCAGTAAGCAGTCTCAAGGTTTATCACGGAAGGAATGTACATATTAATGACTGGATTTAGGGGGAGACTTCCTTATATCCTTTCCAAGTTTGTGTTTCTCGGGAAGATTAATTGAGTTGATGATGAAGCCTGACCAGGAGGAACCTGGCCGTGTGCCCCACTGAGGGTAGAAGACATGCATCTGTCCTCTTCCTCTGCCCAAGTCTGCTCCCTCCCCCACTGCCTGATGTGACCGGTGGGACTACAGAATCCCCACAGTCACAATCGGCCGTGGAGACATTCGGGCCTGTCGGCCTCCGATCATCTCCCACAGAACCTCATCACACCCTTTGAGAGACATGGTTCAGTAAAATGGGACATGGCAGGCAGCACAATGACATCCCCATGGGGCCTTGCATCCTCTCCTCACTTATTTGCATGCGCCTTTTGGTGGAGCAGAACTCAGGCCTCCCATTGCTGTGGTAGCATCCCTGCTTTGGGAAGGAAAAGCAGTGGGAATATCTTAAAGGAGCTTCTCCCCTCTTGGATCCTTTTCCCTCATCTCCACACGTTCTTACGTGGTTTTATACCAGTCCCTAGACTTGTTGCAAGCAAAGGATAAAGGACTAGCTTAGGGGAGTTCACTAGGCTTTCTAAAAATAACCCACCTTGGGACTTGGACACATGCTCTCCGATACAGTATCTGACAACCTTCTCATGGGAAAGTGATTTTCCCACTAGATGCGCAAGCTTGAAAGCACTGGAAATAAACTTGCAAGTAAGGGTAGCTCGAATCTCCGGGCTATGAGGAAATGTGAAACCACCAGCCCACTTGTGCTGGTGCCAAGGACATGTGCAGCTTACTACCTAGTTCTGGATGAGGGCTTTGCTCTTTTTAAAATGCATGCAAAAGGTTGATTCTGCAGGGTTGTCTGGAAGCTCCTTGTCTGCCCTTCTTTACCAACCCTTCCTGACAGACGCCACGCTAATTGGCATCTCTTCTTTGAAATTCCATGACAGGGCCTTCCTATCTGTCTCAAATCAAAGCGGTTGGATTTATAGCCCATCAGAAAACTCGTAAAACTTTGAGTTAACAAATCTCCCGGGACATTTCAATGGGTCTTATTCGTGGGGGTTTCATTGTGGAAAAATAAGAGTTCAGTAATTAAAATGTGCCTTTCATGAAAAAATACAGAGCCATGAAGCAGCCCCTATGCAGGACACACTTAGAACAGTCTAATGAGCTGTACTGAAGGTAGTAATGAATAATCTAGAAGCTCTCAGGGTCCAACATTGTGCTGGGGGGTTTCAGGAGAGAGTCTGAAAGAAAGGGGCAGTATTGTTAAGAAAGGTGCTTTTCTTTTCCATTAGCTGGAATCTGGAGTTCCTCTTCCAAGCCCTATGGATTTAATGTACAAAATTTTGGTGAAAAATAAGAAGAAATCACATAAGTCATCAGAAGGAAGTGGCAAAAAGAAGCTCTCAGAACAAGCCTCCAACACGTACAGTGACTCCTCCAGCGTGTTTGAGCCTTCGTCTCCAGGAGCCGGTGAGGGGTTGGCGGGATCTTGTTCCCTATTACGTGTGGGTTTAAGAATTGCTGCTCTAACTTAACTTAGAAGGACTTTTAACATTCCTATTTGGACACACTTTTAAACTGTGTGGGTTTTCTATTTCTGCTACAAACTTCATGGCTTCATTAAAACTACACAAAGGGGGGACACCTGGGTGGCTCAGTTGGTTGAGCATCTGACTTAGGCTCAGCTCATGATCTCCCAGCTCCTGGGTTCAAGCCCCACATCAGGCTCTGCACTGACAGTATGGAGCCTGGTTGGGATTCTCTTTCTCTCCTCTCTCTTACGCTCATGCTCTTTCTCTCTCTTTTACTTTCTCTCAAAATAAGTAAATAAGCTAAAAAAAACAACTGCAAAAATGTATGGTCTCCCGTTTTGTAGGTAGGAAGGCCCAAGTGGGTCTCACTAGGCTAAACTCCAGGTGTCAGCAGAGCTGCTCTCTTTTCTGGAGGCTCTAGGGAATCCTATTCCTTGCTTGTGCCAACTTCCAGACACCACCCACATTTGCTGGTTTATGGCCCCTTCCTCCAGTTTCAAGCCAGGAATGTCCCATCTCACTTCTGTCATCATACCTGCCTCTGACCAGAGGCAAAAAAGGTCCTTTGTTTTTAGGAACTCATGTCATTACATTGGACCCATTTGGATAAACCAGGATAATCTTTCCCATTTCAGTCTTAATCTATCTGCAAAGTCCCTCTTGCGGCATATTCACAGGGTACAGGACATATTCCCAGAACATGGTCATTCGAGGGAGCCATAATTCTGTCTGCCACATTGGCCAAAAAAATTTGGAGTGACCACATGAATTTAAGCTTCTCAAGGGCAATGATCCTTTAACATTAACTCAGATCTGGGCACAAGATGTTCACTGAACGTGTTCTCATTGATGATATGCTGAAGAGTTCTGGGCAATTCAACTCATCCATATTTTATAGACCTCTTTCAAAATGTAAAAAGGTAAAGGCAATTGAATTATCTATCAAAGCTTCTAGGTGATACTTAATATCATTAGTTTTCCTTTTAGATTCAAGTTGGAACAGATTTTTGCAGCTGATGAGAAAAGAATTGCACGTGGCCACCCCATTTCCTTTGAACTATTTGTCATTTAGTCTGATTTCCTTTTTAGCTTTAATCAGAAATTTGGCAATCTGAAAAGGGCTTTCCTGATTGGAGGGTGAGTAAGTGGAGGAAACTTGAAGCTTGAATCTAGGAAGTTCTTGAAGGAAAATTTAACCAACTTTGGAATAATCACATTGGAAAACTGGCAGTATTTGCAAAAGCTGAACATATGCACACCCTCGGCCTCGGGGATTCCATCCCTAGGTATACACCCAACATAAACATGTACAGATATTCACCAAGAGAGATGCATAAGAATCGCTTAGAGAACACTACACAGAATAGACAAAAACTGGATGAGAAATGTCATCATAAGTTGTGGTATATTCACACTGTGGATTAATATGCAGTAATAACAGTCTACAACTGCACACGCCAATATGGATATAGCCAGAAACATAACGTTGAATAAAAGAAATAGAATACAAAAAAAGAACCCACTGTATGATTCCATTTATATAAAGTACAAAAACAAGCAGAATTATCCTATGCAGTGAGAGGTCAGGAAATGGTTACCTTTGAAGAAATGACTGGAAGGGCATCCAACGGAGCCTCTGGACACTGGTTTTACTTTGTTTCTTAATTTGGATACTGGTTACTAAGGTCTGTTTAGGCAGTGAAAATTCATCACTCTGTATATATATGGTATGTGTACTTCTCTGCATATCTATCTTATGTCAATTAAAAGATTTCAGAATAGGGACGCCTGGGTGGCTCAGTCAAATAAGCCTCTGACTTCTGCTCAGGTCATGAATTTGTGGTTCATGAGTTTGAACCCTGCATCGGGCTCTGTGCTGACAGCTCAAAACCTGGAGCCTGCTTCGGATTCTGTGTCTCCCTCTCTTCTTTCTCTGCCCCTCCCCCATTTACACTCTGTCTCTCTCTGTCTCTGTCTCTCTCTCAAAAATAAACATTTTAAAAATTTTTTTAAAGATTTCAAAAATTTTTTAAGTTAAAATATAAATCCTAGGGCAATCAAATGGGGGGGGGGGGAAGGTTGACCAAAACTGATTTTCTTCTATTTTCCCATCTCAATGGCCAATTTCTTTTATGGTTTAGAGTAAAATCTTTACCAACAAATAATATATAATTAGTTGAAAGGGTTTTTTTTGGGGGGGGGGTATTTTTTGAATGTGTATTTCAACCATTATTACATACTTCTGATTCTTTTTTCAAAAATAACTTGTTCTCAGTAAGAATGTTCTTTCTGAAGGTTTACAATTCTTGAACCCCTTGAATCTAGGGAGAAAACCAAGTGTTCCTTTTCATAGAGGAACATGTTTCCCTATCTGCCTTTCCCACTACCAGTTCTCTCCCTTTTATTAACTGGATGCATAACACAAATAACGATTTTTACAGGCATTGAACCTTATTGCTTAATACAGAGAAAGAACAGCAATCTGTTAGTAATTCGGTAGATTTCCTAAGCTAGCCCCATGGTCTGTTGTGCAATCTTTATTTATTTCAATGGAAAATTTTGGACATTTTAATATGTAGGTAGGCTCTTGAATAATGAGCACTGCTAATTTACCATTTGGTTAGTAGATGTTCTCTCGTAATGGGAACTCAAGTAACTTGAACAACATGGAATGGTTCTTATTTCAAAACTAATTTACTGATCATGGCGCCTGTTGGCAAGGTGACTTTTCCAAGGTTCAGTCCTTTGCCAGTACACTTGTCTTAAGTATAGAATAAAGTAGATTTTTTTTTTTAAATATTTTTATTTATTTCTAGGAGAGAGAGAGACAGCATGAGCAGGGGAGGGTCAGAGAGAGAGGGAGACACAGACTCAGAAACGGGCTCCAGGCTCCGAGCTGGCAGTCAGCACAGAGCCCGACGCGGGGCTCGAACCCACGAACCGCGAGATCATGACCTAAGCGAAAGTCAGACGCTTAACCGACTAAGCCACCCAGGCGCCCCTAAAGTAGATTTTTTTAATGGTTCAAGGTTTTATAGTCTTAAGATTCCTCCAAGATCTCTCCAAAGACTTATGGAGGGAGAAACCAGGGTCCTGCTCATAGAGGAAAGGAAGACAAGTTCTTTCTTTCCCACACACACCAAAGAATTACCTGATTGAGGATATGAAATGATTGGTGTGTTGTTATGTCACATGAAGCATTGTGTAAATGGTTTTGCCAAACAACCTTTGAAATTATTCAATAAAAAAGGACCTCCTTTCTAATTAAAAGGCAAGAAAAAAAGTTAAAAGAACTTGGGGCAACGCATTTGATTATTAAAAACATTTTAAGTGCCAACCTCCAAAAGAATGTTTTGCTATATAATGAGATATGTTCTTTTCCAAGTTTTAATGGATTCCCCTTATTAACTAACACAATATAAGCATCATAAGGTAGTTGTATATGCTTATTTCAATAAACGAGCCATAAATAATAAGACTTGTTGGTCTCGGAAATCTTTTCCCTCTAAACATATTTCATGAATACTTTGCTCACTGCTATCATTCAGTAATGGATTGAACTTTGTTAACCAAATGAAAACATTTATAAGCTTCTTGGAAGGCATGCTGTGGACACTGTGTCATTTATATAGATTGAGCAGGGCTGCTAACTTTCACACGGTTTGAGAGGGGCGGGCCTAGCCAGTGCCTGCTGCCTCATCGTGGAGCCAACATCGCCATCTACTGGGCTTGTGCTGTTATGACACCGTATGAACGCTGAAAGATAGTCGTCAAGTCATATAATGCCTTCGTTAATATTTTACTTGAAAATCTTTTTACATAATTGATATTATCATTATCAAGTGAGACTGAGGCCCAGGGAGGTGAGAGAATGTAATACCTCATGCTAGTGTGAATATTTAAACTAGCGGAATCATCCACCAAATCTTCAGAGAGGAAAAATAACCCATTGAAATGACTGTGTATTGGCTAAATATGAAGCTAAATTATGTCTGACTGAAGTAGATTTGCGTGCACAATTATTTCAAGGGTTTATGCATTTTATCTTGCTTTTTAAAACAGAATGTCACCATTTTCTAAGATACATGCGTTGTTTAGATGAATGACAATACACCCATCAAATAAGCCTGGAGGCAAATCATAAGATAATAGTTACTTTACAATTTTTGTGTAATCAGGTGTGTTGCCACAGCTCCGCTGTACCTGCCCCAGGTCATATCCTCAGCCTTAACTGTGAGGTCCTGGATGGCCTCGGAATGTAGCCAAAAGTCACTGAGGGCTGGCCAAGCATCACATAGATGAGTCAGGGCTCAAAAAAGAGGGAAAAGTGGGAAAAAGAGTTTAGCTTTCAGAGCCCTTAGAGACCCTGAAATACAATGTATACGTCAATATAGGATGTGTGTCCCATAGAAAGCTAAATGTAGATGATGACATATTTTTTTTTACATATAGATTAAAATGTTAAGAATTTTTAACAGAATTTGGACATTTCAAATGGTATTCACAAACTAAATTTAGAGGAAAAAAAATCAATATTCCAAATCTCAGTATACTTCTCTATAATTAATAAAATTTAAATAGTCAAATGAATAACTTTAAAACAGTGTAAGGCCAATTTCCAAGGACAGTTTCAATAATGCACCTGTTAACATGTGCTTCAAATTTGTAAATGTTTCTTTACTTCATGATCTGTCATTAAAATTTGACAGGGGAAGCTGATACCGAGAGTGACGATGATGATGATGATGATGACTGTAAAAAATCTTCAATGGATGAGGTAGGTGTGCAGGGACTCACTTCTGGTCACAAAAGCACCTCCACTAGTTTGCCAGTCTATGCTACGCCATCTGGATATATAGTTCATGGTCTCCTTCTGCCATCTAGTGGTCAAAAGTGTCACAGTTCACTTTAAAACTCTGCTAACCGGTTGTACAGTGAAAATGCGCACTTGAGTCGCTAAAGGAGTAAGTACGGCGTTGAGCAAAAGTTCTCAATGATGATTAAGCTGCTGAGACTTCCTTCCATCATATTGGGCCTCTGGAGGGTGAATTCAAAACTTATGACATCCAATTGCCTGCTTCAATTTTTTAGGCAATTAAATTGTTCGTCAAATGGCCCCAAATCCAGAGAAAACGTGGGGTTTTGGAGAAATATTCACAAATATGACATTAATTCCATTGTTGTAACTTTGGAATCACTAGAGCTCCTTATTGATGATGTCACCTAAAACACCCCATATCACTTCATTAGCTCAG
Organism: Crocuta crocuta; assembly: GCF_008692635.1. NCBI lineage: Eukaryota > Metazoa > Chordata > Mammalia > Carnivora > Hyaenidae > Crocuta > Crocuta crocuta. The sequence goes on from NW_027551557.1 coordinate 2,810,222, forward strand.
AAATATTAATTGCACAGAATCTACAAGTGGATCTGAGATAAGCCGATTGGAATTTCAAAACTTTGTGTTAACAGGAGTCATAATCAAAAAGTTTACACTGAATGTGCCTTCAAATATATTGGAAGATCTCTGTCTCAGGAATAAATAATGAATAATAAGCTGTTCTTATGTGATGTTCTTCCTCTTATACTTATTTCTTTTAATGTTATCTAAAGTTTTGATTAATTATGTTCCTCTACTAAATTTCAAGTTAATGTCCAGGAGGAAAGCGATTAATAGGGCTGGTAAAGTAGTTCTGCCTAATAATTATTTCAATTGTGCATTACTTTTATCACTGATTCTTGATCATAAAACCACCTTACTAATTGGATGGTCCATTTGCAAATTAATATTTCCCAGTTAACATTTAACCTAAATACTGCTACAGGAGTTTTCAAAAGAAATCATGTCTCCATGTCTTCTTCTCTCTTCTAAAAATGGGAGAAAATATTAGATCAGTCTACAGAGGTCTGTCCATGCCATTACTGATTTTCTTCTTTGTTAAAAACTTTATCAAAGTGATATGTAATAGCAAATAATACCACAGTACCGTGAGGTTTTACTATGTTCCAGGTACTATTCTGAGCTCTTTCACTTAACTTAACTCATTTAATAATCACAAAAACTCTATATGCCATTGAGACTGGTTTTATTCTAACTTAACAGGTGAGTAAACTGAGGCACAGAGCAATTAAATAATTTGCCCAAGATTGCACAGCTTTTAACTGGTGAGCTTGGGATTTTAAATTAGGCAATCCAGTTTTAGAATCTTAGCTACTGACCCTACACTGTGTTGTACAGCTTGTCTAATAGGCATGCAGGAACCAAGAAGGCAGGGAAGGGTGAATATTTATGAAGAAAGGTAATACCTGTTGACTGACCCCAACCTATTTCCATGAGGCAACCTTTTTTATTTTTTAATTTTTTTAATGTTTTATTTACTTCTGAGACAGAGAGAGACAGCGTGAGCAGGGGAGGGTCAGAGAGAGAGGGAGACACAACCTGAAGCAGGCTCCAGGCTCTGAGCTGGCTGTCAGCACAAAACCCGACATGGGGCTCGAACCCACTAACCATGAGATCATGACCTGAGCTGAAGTCGGACGCTTAACCGACTGAGCCACCCAGGCGGTCCGGCTACCTTTAAAAAAAAAAACAACAATTTTTTTGTGGGTTCACTTACAATCACCTACATACTAATTTTCATATTGTACAGTGAATTCTTGATTTCTTGATATTAACCTTAGACATCAGCTAAGGAACTTATGCTATAGCCCGTGACATATAGCTCAGTGCTTCTCAAACTGTTATGTGCATTTGTATCACCTTCATAAAATGAAGATTCTGGTTCAGGGGGCCAGTGGTGGAGTCCGAGATGCTGCATCTCTAATAAGCTCTGCTGCTGGTCCCCGAACACATTGGAACCTTCATGCCACCCTCTACTTGCCGAACATAGGAGTGAATTTTCTCCTGTGGTGAATTTTCTATTGGCAATAATCGTTTTCAGAAGAGAAGGCATGGTGTTCTCTCTCGTGGGCCACTTAATCATTGCCCCGGGAAAGTAATCCTTGGGAATGTCATGCTGATGCTGGGAATGTTATTTTTCCTTCCACTTCCAGGGTACTGCTGGCAGTGAGGCCATGGCCACAGAAGAGATGTCTAACCTGGTGAACTATATTCAGCCAGTCAAGTTTGAGTCCTTTGAAATTTCAAAAAGTAAGTTTTCCTTGGAGAAGAACCTCTAATGTAACGTATAATGAGTATATCTTAAATTGTTTTTTAACGTTTATCTATTTTTGAGAGAAAGAGATAAAGCATGAGTGGGGGAGGGGCAAAGAGAGAGGGCGACTGTAATGAGTGTATCTGAAATACGAGGTAGTTACAACAAAGAATGTTACCCTTAACAGAACTCTTCTATAAAGTCTTGAATACGTTCCCAAGTGGATGATCAAAACCATGTGAGAAAGTATTCCATGATGTTTCCCCCAAATTCTTCATAGAGCTGTAGGCCATGCACAGTTATCTGAAAAGGTATCAAGCCAAAGTACAACTGGCTGAGAGTTTCACAGTCATTTTTTTCAACAACATAATGGGGTCCTTCTGTTACATAAGGGTTGAAATAAACTATCTACCCATATCCCAGAATGAGGGGGAGCAGCCAGAGACATGGTTAACCCTAATAACTAGAATTAGAACTAACTCAATCGGTTCACCCACATCCCATTTGTCCAGCCTGTTTTATAACATTAACTTCACATCTTTTTGTGTTCTCTCTTTATCCAACTACACATCCATACTGGATGCAAAGAAAAAAAAAATAACATCTTTCCCCCACTTAAAGAAAAGAGCCCTCTATTAAATTCCCCCCCTTTTTTGCATGAAATGTGAGGTGCTATCAGGTTAAGAGAGGGACATTTTAGCTGCTTTTATGAGTATGCTTTTAAAGGCAGAATTTTTGCTGAAATATAGCACTGTCTTATAAGGCATAATTTTATAGACACATCAAAATCTAAGCTTCTACATGTCACACTTATGTATAATTGTGTAATTTTGCCCAAAGAGCTTCAAATTTGTAGTATATGGTACCTAGATCTCTACAATGAGGAATTTAACTTCTAATACAATTTATATATAAATATCTCACCATTTTCTTTGATTTTTGTAATTGCTGGTGCATCTTGCCACAAGTTGTTCAATTTGAAACATCTTAAAGTAGTTATTTTTATATTTCTATAATTTTCATTGGCTGTATAATGAATTTTCCTGATTCATGAGTCAAAAGCTCCTAGACAACTAGCCAGGTTGAGAATGAACATCCTTTAGAACCTGGTAACAAGAGCATGGGCCAAAGATTTACAAACAAGTTTTATATCATTGTATCACTTTATTTTTTTAAAAGAATACTGCACATATGTTACAAAGTACCTACTAAATTGACTTAATTTTAATTAGCAGTCATGCTTAAAATAATTAGCATATGAAAATAGGTTTTTTGATGGACCAGAATAAGAGAAGTAGGTGTTTCCTTTAGAGCTGATTAAAATTTGGGGAAGAAAAGGAGATGGATGAAAGACTCCAGGTTATATTAGAAAGAACAGTGAGGTTTTAATTATGGAAAGTGGGCATCAAAGAAGGGGAAATGCATCAATGGGAACTCCATTTAAAAACTGAGAGCTGTTCAACCCTGTGAATGACACTTGCCTCAGTACTGTGTGTAACAGTTTGAATTTTAGTTTAGAAGAGAACAGAGAAGCTGTTGGACTCTTAGACTTACAGACAAAGATAACTTTGTTTTGTTTCTTCCATTCTAATCAGAAGTTTGGATTCCACTTTCAAAATGTTGCATCTCTCCTGTCTCTCTTATCTAATCTGAAAATGAGGCCATCAGACCGGAAAATGTCCAAGGACCCTTCTGCTTTGAAATGCCCTAATCTTAATGTCACATTAGCTACTTGAACTGAGGGGGTGCGTACAAACTGAAGGAATGACAATGTGGGGTGTAAAAGAGAGACAGAGAAACCAATTTGAATGGATTTAGATCAAGAGTTCCCCAGGACTTCTCCTCTTTTGAAACAGCTTTCATTGACCACGCTAACCACGTCTAAAATCCATGTCTCCATCCTAATGCCACCATGCCCCTAATTTGCATGACCATAAACAAATCTGACTCAGGTAGTATTAGAAAAGACAGCTTCTTAGAAGACTCAACTTCGACTGAAAGAAATACGTATATAAAGTTATACAATGAGAATTCATTGTCCTAATTTCACTGAACAAGTGCCTCCTTATTACCTGTTATAATTTGTACCCTTGAATTTTACTTATCATCCTTTTTTGTTGTCGTTCACTCAGAAAGAAATAGAAGTTTTGAAATGTCTTCCTTCGTGGAAACCAAAGGACTCGAGCAACTGACAAAATCTCCAGTGGAATTTGTAGAGTATCCTTGATTTGACGATTGACTGCTGAAATGACCCAGTGGAGGCCACACATGCCATTTGTTTGATTTCTGCTTTGAATGAGGAGAAAGATGTATGAAATGGCTTGTGTCTGACACCTGTGTGTGATAGAGAGTTTCTGGTTTCAGATTCATGACTGAGGAGCGGGGACTGCCATATGGAAAATAGAACTGGTCTTAGAGTAAAGAGAGCTCAGGATTCATGGGTATTTTCATATTAGCAAATGGCTTAATGCTTCTGAATATGGTGACACCAGTGTGCCCTTTGGGTTAGGGACAACATGTCTAAAACGTGTAACATACTTTATACATACATGAGATATAATATATGTACAGTGTATATACATACATGCAATAGATGTCTAATCAGAAAATACCTGGAATGATGATAAGAATATAAATATAGGGACTCCTGGCTGACTCTTTTGGAAGAGCATGTGACTCTTGATCTTGGGGTTGTAAGTTTGAGCCCCACGCTGGGTATAGAGTTTACAAAAAACAAACAAACAAAAAAGAATATATATATAATGACAAAAACCTTTGATTTTTATCCCTAAGTTAAAAATGAAACAAGTCTTTAAGTTTTTTAATGAAAGTAATAGTAAATGCCTCAAACAGACCAATTTCATGAAGCAAGTCCTAGAATTGAAAAAAAAAGGTCACCTTTCAAACTCATCAGCAACGGGAGAAGGAACAAATGTAAACTCCATAAACAAAGTCACACTGTTAAGTGTCAACTATTTGATAGACCTTTGAGTAGATGTCTTATCACATTTCATCCTCACAATAGGCCTGGAATGTAGGGATTGTTCAATCGATCAAGCAGAGGAGGAAACTGACTTACAAAAGAGCAAAATGACTTGCCCTATATCCTACAGCTAGCAACTTCCAGAAATAAGGTGCAGGTCCTTTTAAGCCTAATTCCCCTGCCTGAGCTCAAAACGTTAGCTGACCTGCACCAAATTTGGTAATAGGAATTGTCAATCGTGTTTTAGGACATACCGTTGTTTCATAGCTACATAGTAGTCAGTAACTAAAAGGTTCTCAGGATGAAAAACTGGTTACAGTAGGAACTGACATACAAAACAAGGTCAGAACCTTCCGTGCTATACCGACTGACCTTGCTATCAGTCTTAAAGAGTATCAGAGTCTTGGCAAATAGCATTCTCAGAGAAGGTTAAAAAATGAGCAGAGAGCATTTCAAAAATAGCCATGCAGTTCACTCACATTATCTGCTTCCGCCAAAGACATTATCATCCTGTCACGTGCTTTGACACACTTGAGTTTCCTCCTGGGTCCTTAATCGTTAAGCCTACCCTCAGTAAAATCTCCCCCAAATCACACTGACTTCCACTTAATCATTTTTTGCTTCCTCATTAGTCTTCACTCACAAGGCTCTGCAAGGGTGATATAGTACATTTATATTATAAAACCACATTTATTCTGTGTGTTCAGAAGTTTTTGACATTTTTTTTATCCACTAGCCCAATGAGATCATCAATATTTAGTTCATTTCCCAATGGAGAAAGAAGGAACATGGCTTCTCAGTTAAGAGTATGGGCTAATTATTTTTATAATTGTATTCACTACTTAACATGATGGTCCAGATATAACAAAATGCAGCTCAGCAGGATATATCCAAAAGGAACCCGTGTGGATTCATCAAACTACATGCCTCAGCTCTTCTGGAATGCTGGTTGCCAAATGGTTGCTCTTAATTTTCAAACCGTGGGTAAGTAGCACAGTTAAAGCTCATTTCCATTCTGTTAGAAAGCTGCGTTTCCTGACTTGACTGAAAAACAAACAGAAGCAGATTTCGATGAAGGAAAAATATCACTGCAACCGAGAAGTTGAAAATGGAGAAACTATCTTTAATAGTTTATAACCAAATCTTTATTTTTATGGTTCTGGATTATTTTTTAATTATGCTTTTTAAAGTAATATGTACATATTGTAGGAAATTTGGAAAATTCAGAGAAGTATAAAGAAACAATAAAACTGCCAAGAACACTGCCACTCAGAAAGTCAACACTGTTAACTTTATAATCTGTAAGGATTTGGGGTTAATGTGTATACATGCTTTCTCACTTAATTCCTTGTTTAAAAATGTATATGTATTTAAATGCTTTACAGAAATAAAAAAAATTTAATAGCTGTATATTAAGCGTATTTCACAATTCACTAAAACCCATTTCCTATCACTGGACATTAGGGAATTTTCTTTCTACTATAAATAATATTCAGAGAACATCTTGAATATAAATTGTCAAGTGTAAGTCTTAATGTTCTTTTGGAAAAGTTCCTAAAATCAAATCACTCTGTTAAAATATGTGAATGTCTTAAGAACCTTTGTGTAATATGCCAAATTGTCCATCAAAAATGTTGGGTATTTACCAAAAAAAAAATGCTAAACACCAATTCAACAGGATACATGCATCCTTATGTGTATTGCAGCATTATTTAAAATAGCCAAATACTGGAAGCATCTGTTGATAGAGGAATGCGTAAGGAAGATGTGGTACATATTGATACAATGGAATATTATTCAGCCATAAAAGAATTAAATCTTGCCATTTGCAACAACATGGATGAAACAGGAGAGTATAATGCTAAGTGAAATAAGTCAGAGAAAGACAAATACCATATGATCTCATTCCTATGTGGAATTAAAAAAAATTTTTTTAATGTTTTATTTATTTCTGAGAGAGAGAGAGACAGCATGAGCAGGGGATGGTCAGAGAGAGAGAAAGACACAGAATCAGAAACAGGCTCCAGGCTCTGAGCTGTCAGCACAGAGCCCAGACGCAGGGCTCGAATCCATGAACCGTGAGATCATGACCTGAGCCGAAGTCGGACGCTTTACCGACTGAGCCACCCAGGCGCCCCCATATGTGGAATTTAAGAAACAAAACAAATGAGCAAATAAGAAAGAGAGAGAGACAAAACAGACTCTTTAACTATAGAGAACAAACATGGTTACTGGAGAGGAAGTGGGTGAGGGGATGGGTGAAATAAGCGATGGTGATTAAAAGTACATTTATCATGATAAAAAAAAGATTTTTAAAAATCTGTACCTTGAACAAGTTCAAAAAATGTTGCACTGTATTTCTCCTCCATCAGCAGTGTATGATATGAAGTGTTCCCTCTCATTTGAAATTTTGGTTAAGTGTTATTGTTAAATAATAATAATAATAATAATATTCCAGACAAAATATTATCTCATTATTGCTTTTATTTTATTTTTTTGATTATTATTCAGGTTGAACATTTTAAATATGTGTTTTGACTTTTATATTTGTGTTTTTTTTACCTGTGTATATAGGACGATTGTCAGTTTTCCTATCCACTTATAACAGCATTTTTTTTTCTATAATGGGCATGTTGTCACATTTCATGAAACAGAAGAGACTGGGTTGATTCATGTTTTATTTTATGGAGTCTTGGCTTACTTTTATTATTAAGCCTCTCCATCGCAAGATTAGACCCAGATTACTTCTGTTTCTCTCATGTTTTTTTAATTTGTAATTTCACCCTTTCAATCATCCAAATTTAATTTTGATATATAATCTCAGTAAGAAATCAGGGCTTTTTTACACTAAACTGAAATTACTTAATAGATGTAGCCTTTTTTGGGGTGATTAATTTGGGTCCATTTTTTTTTTCCAGTTATATTCTTCTCTATTAATAAGTTTGTCTGCCTCCCTGGAGCCACTAGCTCACTGTTATTATTGTAATGTTTAATAATATGATCTAATACCTGGCAGTGGAAATTCGCCTTCATAGCTATTAATTTTTAGTACTTGTCTTGCCATTGCCGGTAGCATCCCTATTCCAAATGAATTTAATTTACTTATTACTTCCCTCTCCCTCACTGAGAAAGAAATGGGATTGTGCATAAAATCATATTAAATTTACATTAGTTTATTACATTATATTTCCCTCTCTCGACTGAAAAAAAATTATTTTGTTTAAAAATCACATTCAATTTAAAACTTTAAGAAGTTTAAAGAAAACTGACACCTTTTATTTTTTATTTTTCTTACCACAGAATGTTCTTTTCTTCACTTTAAAAATTGTTATATTGTGTCTCCCTCTTTCTTTCCCTCCACCACTCATACTCTGTCTCTCTCTCTCAAAACTAAACATTAAAAAGTTTTTTTGAGTAATAAAAATCTTTAAATGAAAGACTTTAAAAAAAACATGTTTTTAACAGATTGCTTTTGTATATTGATATTTGTATATTTATTTTATGAATAAGTACATTTTATAATCATCCTAAGTTCTCATAATAACTTGTTTTGCTAGTAGCTTCTGTTGGCTTTTTCAGATACAAAGCCACAATTTAATTGCATCTATTTTTCCCCCTTCCTAGTGCTTTGGACTGACCATTCTAGAATCATATTAAATAATAGTATTAAGAGCAGACAGCTTTGAGTAGATGTTGGCTATAACAGAGACATATATTCTTTCACACACTAAAGGACTATGATAGTCCGCCTTATCCACAGTTTCAGTTTCCCGTGGTCTACTGGGATCCTACTGTCAGAAGTTCAAAAGTAGCCTAAGGAACGCTACATCTACGTCACAATGCCTACATCATTCGCCTCACTTCATCTCATCCCTTAGGCATTTTATCATCTCATAACATACAAAAAGAAGGGTGAGGACAGTAATTAGTTAAGATATCTTGAGGAGCGCTTGGGTTGAGCAGCTGACTTCGGCTCAGGTTATGATTTTGTAGTTCATGAATTCTGTGACTCTGTCTTCTTGCCCATCCCCCACTCATGCTCTCTTTCTCAAAAATAAATAGACATTAAAAAATTTAAAGATATCTTGAAAGAGAGACCATATTCACATAACCTTTATTACAGTGTATTGTTCTAATTGCTCTATTTTATTATTAGTTATTGTTATTAATCTCTTATCATGCCTAATTTATAAGTTAAACTTTATCATAGCTATGTGCGTATAGGAAAAAAAAACATAATATATGTAGGGTTTGGTACTATCCGTGGTTTCAGACATCCACTGAGAACCTTGGAACATACCTCTCAGGGTTAAGTGGGGACTACTGTATGCACCTGTCCTAATTGACTAATAGTGTTTTAGGAATTTATATTACTGTTATTAAATGCCCATTTGACATCTGTTGGGATGACGATATATTCATTTCTTCTTTTGTGAGTAAATAGATCTCCCTGTAGGTAATTATCCTTTTGTTCTGGGATAAATGCTACTTCCTTACTGTGTGTTATTTTTTAGAACATACGATTTGCCATTGTAGTATTTTAGGTTTTTGATGTCAATTTTTTTTCAAGTCATCATTTTCTTTGTGTTTTTTGGTACTTTGTCCAATTTTAGTATCATACTTATCATAGCTTAATAAATTGAGAGATAAAATTCCACTTATTTTCCCTGCTCTAAAAATGTTTGGTTACATGGAATTTTGAAATAATCCTACCATTACCTCTCTATCATCCACATAGAGGTGAGTCATGACTCAGACAATCTAGAACAAATGGCAGCTTCCCATACTGCTTATGACTTTAAAATGTTTTTTTAAACCTTACCAATTGCAATTCATGTGAACATTCATTTCATACACTGATTGAGTCTTAAGAAAACTTTGACCAGTAAGTTTTGTTCATTAGAAAGGAGTCAATGTGTAATTAGATAAAGGTGAAAAGTAAAAGAAATGCAAATTTAAAAAAAGAAATCTTTTTTTCCTATAAATTAAAAAAAAAAAATTCTAATATTCATGGTTGGTGAGGTACAGGGAAGTCCATGCTCAAAAGCATGGATTAGAGGTAAAAAGTGGCATGCGCTTTCTGAAGGACCTCTTGGTAAGACATCAAAAAGGACACATCGTTTTCCTAGAACATGTCTTTTGACATAGAAATTTCACTCCTAAGACTGCCATTAATGATGCCTTCAAAGATTTCACCACAATGACTTAACAAATGAATCTATTCAAAAAGAGTTTGCACAGCTGTTAAATGTAAAGCAGACAAATATTTAGTGAAATGTACATACTGCATGTTCACAACATATTAGAAGTAGAAAACCAGAATATACACCAACCAGTTGGCAGTGGTTTATCTCTAGATTTGGAATACAGCTAGACTTTTTTCTTATCTGTGTTTCCTAAGTATCTACAAATGAATAAATATTTCTCTTTAAAAAGGGTAGTAAAAATGGACTGTAATACAATCTTACTTTCCTGCTCTAAACATGAATATCATCACAGTAAGGTTTGTGTTTTTGATATTCAGACCTGGCTATGCAAATAAATATGGGGATGTATGAATACAATGGAAAAAGTGGCTACAGATTAAAGCCAGAGTTCATGAGGAGACCTGACAAGCATTTTGATCCATTCACTGAAGGCATCGTAGATGGGATAGTGGCCAACACTTTATCTGTCAAGGTACGTAACCGCTCTGTTACAGAAGTCTCCCCAACAAAGGTCTTGAACATTACCCACATTGCATAAAGAAGTTGTTTACTCCTCAAAAATTTAGTTGCTAGCAATATCTTTACCTTCTTCTTGCATTTTTTAAAGGACTAAATCTGAATTACAAGTTTCAGAAGCTACATACATGGGATAAAGGAACAAGGCCTTACTCTTAAGTAGGATAAAAATTGGACCCTAAATCAATAAATCAAGTTGGTGAGAGTCTCCATAGTCAGTCCTTTGTTTTGGTGTGAAGATCATTCATTGACCCATGTTGGAAAAAGCCTTCTAGTCTTTTATTTCTCCATTAGTTCTAGAAAAATATCCATACTGATAAAAATTAGAGAAAAAAATATTTTGTCAGTAAATTGACAAAAAGTTGAATAAAAGCTCTCAAGTTACCATTTTGAAAATCAGGGATTTAAAACACATAGTAATGATCCTAACTAAAAGAATTGCCTCATTAAACATACATCTGACCCTAAAATATTAATTCAAAATGATTTCTGCTGTCTTTGAAATTGGCATTATGTCAGATATAATATTTTTAGGTAGAAGAAAATATTTTAAACTTTTGAATATGAATGAAAAGTCATTTTTATAAGGAGATTTATATGTGAATTCTATGAGTTTTTGGGTTTTGTGGCTGTTTCATTTACTTCGCTAAAGTTTTATTTCTTTCCTGTTTAGCTGGACAACTGTGGAAATAAGAAATGTTTTTAATTGAACATAAATGTAATTTTCATATTGACTTTAAACCAAAGGCATATGAAAACCTATGTAAAAAAAAAAGTAACAGTTTTACTAATTTATATCTAGCCTAAGCCTATTGAGCCCATTTTACTTTAAAATTTATGTCACTTGATACCAAAGATCAAAAATAAAATTTCAATGAAGTGTCTCAAAATTATATCTTTTGAAATTACTTCACACCATGTATCTGAAGAGTGGAGTTGGCAGAATTAGAGCTTGGAGATTATGTTTATTTTAGGAAATTCTTTTCAGCAAAGGATGTTTAATTCCTGCCGAGTTTGATTAAGATAAACTTGTAAGCATCACATACTGACAAAATGTTATTTTTAGAACCCTTGTCAATTGTTGATTTAGTTGGACCAAGCTATTAATTTTGTTCTTGTCCTCCAATTCATCTTGTTTTGTGCATATTTTCTTATTTTTTTAAAATTCTACCATGACAGTGTAAGTAGTTATAAAATAATAACATAGAAAGGGAATTGAGGAAAAACATTTGAGACCCAAACAGATGTGAACTGCTGCCCAAGTCCAGAATGGAGACACGGTTATAGTTGTCAGTGTCCTTGGAATGGACAGGCCATCCTGTCTTTAACATGACAGCCAGAGCCAAGATGTGGCTCATGCTGTACAGGGGTGCCTTTGTTTTGACCTTCTGACATAGACATCATAGTGCAAGAATGGATTTGGGAAACTCAAGAGGTGTTCCACTGTCCTATTCTAATGGTGGGAACACTGAGGGTTAGTTAGTGTCATTCATTTTAGTTAAGGACTTTTGCTTTGATCAAACACCTTATGCACACAGAATCCTTGGTGCATCTGATTGTCCAGTATGACTCACACAACTTGGAAGTTTCAAATATATAAAATGTCTGCTAAGTTGTTCCCATGTAGAACCTCAAACTAAACAGATTGTTGCTAGCAGGTCCCGTACATTCAGGCTAAAGAGAACATTCAGGAGAAATGAATTATCTTGGGCAAATTCAGACGGCCTCTTCCTCATTTTCTCTCTAACCTGTTTGGAATTTCTGACCACATCAGAATGTAGCTACTGGCCTCACTGAGCCACCGAGGGCCATTCTCAAGCCACCATTGTGTGCCGTTTCTAGCCCTGCCATTGTCTTGGTAATTCTCTCCTCTCTCACAAACTTGAACTCAGAAAGCTCACACACCAGAATGTGTGATTTTAAAGTCTCTTTTAACTCTATAGTTTCCATAAATTTTGTAGCTAGGCAAGGATACCCATAATTGTGTGGATGGCTAACAGGTTGGGGTTAGGAGCGATAATAAACTGGACTAAATAGTTTAAGTCAATATTTGGTTTTTGTTTTTATTACCAGTGTGGCTTTTTATTTAAAATATAACAATTCTGAGATTGAAATAGCATGGGGTTACAACCACTCCTTCAAGCGGAATTTTATGAACAAAAGGAAACTTTTTAAATGCTAGAGTTTCTACTATGTTATGTGTTGTACTCTTAAATGATATTTTAATTTCATTTACAGTCATGCTAAAGTGAGAACTTTTTTGTCTTGTAACCTTTTTAAGTATTAGAAAAATTCTTATATCCCATTGGCTCTGAAGATCAATCTTCAATATTTAATAGATGTATCTCAAGCACAAAAAGTATAATCTCATCAAATTTTAGTATTTGTTCATTTATTTCCTCCCATACAACTTTGTCTTATTAACTGACTCCTTCTAACCTCAGCATTTTCAAGGTTCCTCTACCAATTCTTTAACCAAACAAAAAATTATCTTTGTACACTTGCCTCTATTTCATTTTGGTTATGATTCAACCAACCAGCATTTGTACCTCCCTAAAGTATTCTCTTATATCACTTACTCATTTATCAAGAGTTCCTTTTTTATTGTTTTCTAGATTATTTCAGGTCAGTTTCTTTCTGATAAGAAAGTTGGGACCTATGTGGAAGTGGATATGTTTGGTTTGCCTGTGGACACAAGGAGGAAGGCATTTAAGACCAAAACATCACAAGGAAATGCTGTAAATCCTGTCTGGGAAGAAGAGCCCATTGTGTTCAAAAAGGTTGGTCGCATATCCTGGATATGAGATATAACTGCAGATTCTAGGCGTTTCACTCTGAGGGAAAAATTACATGAAGAATTATTTGTTGCTTAATTTGGGAATTTACACATTTATAAAGCAATAGGACTTTTGGAGGCTATCTTAAAAACTATTTAAGATCTCTTGAATCACTTGTTTGGATTTTCAGAATTTTGTTGTGAATCAATTAATTCTAGTACACCTCATTTCGAAGACCAGAAAAACATAAATTAACTCATATCCTCTCATAATACAAGTGATAAATGATTTTCATTATAACTCAAATGAAGTACAGTGGGAAGTAGGGAATAATATGGTAGCAGAGAGAAGAAAGTCCATACTTCCTTAAAAAGGGATATTAATTAGGGGCACCTGGGAGGCTTAGTCAGTTAAGTGTCCAACTTCCGTTCACGTCATTGTCTCACAGTTCATCAGTTCAAGCATCAGGCTCTGAGCTGATAGCGCGGAGCATGGAGCCTGCTTCGAGTTCCATGTCTCCCTCTCTCTCTGCCCCTCCCCTGCTCACACTCTGTCTGCATCTCTCTCTCTCAAAAATAAATTAACATTACGTTAAAAAAGAAAGAAAACTAAACTTCATGTAATGTCTAGCCTGTGGCAGCTGATTATTCTATCTCGTCTGGATTCTGTCTGTTTTCATTTTTTAATTTTTTAAACATTTATTTATTTTTGAGAGACAGAGCGAAGTTGGGGGAGGGGCAGAGACAGAAGGGGACAGAATCTGAAGGAGGCACAAGGCTCTGAGCTCTCAGCACAGAGTCTGACGTGGGGCTTGAGCTCAAACCACGAGATCGTGACCTGAGCTGAAGTCAGACGCTTAACTGACTAAGCCACCCAGGCGCCCCAATAAGTATTTTTCTAATATACTGAAAACATTTCTAAAATGTCTGGCACTTTGCAAATAGTCAATAAATATTACTTTATTCTTGTTACCAAAAGCAAGTTTTTAAGGGTACAGTTAGCTCCATGTTCTTGACACATGTTTTACATTGAAGGAGGAAAAAGAACCAATTTCTTGTTGCTTATTTGGGAATTATTTATAAAGCAATCTCACTTTGAAAGCCATCCTGAAAGCCATTCTTTTGTATTTTTGCTTTTGCTTTGAAAGTATAAAGGTAATCTGCTTTGAAAATGTAAGAGTCAATTCTCAAATAGTGATAAGACTACTAACTTTATATTTAAACATATATTTAAGCCTTTATCATTTCCATCTTGAGAATGTTCATGTTAAAAGTAAATGGTCTACAAATTCCTACAAATGGTGAACAAATTCCTCATTAGGACAAGGTGATAACACATAGATGAGGCCGTATCTCTGATAATCCTTTTGAAAATCAAAGCTATAGAGCAACAACTTAACTTTTTATCAGTTAGCTAAGTTGAAACTTCTAGGTAAATTTGGAAGCACAGGGCATGTTAGAATATTACCTTTCTCATCCTTCTTTGCAGTTGCACTTTCTTGTAACCATGAATATCCCTAATGTCCTTCTAGGTGGTTCTTCCTTCTCTGGCCTGTTTGAGGATAGCAGTTTATGAAGAAGGAGGTAAATTTATCGGTCACCGGATCTTGCCTGTCCAGGCAATTCGGCCAGGTACGGATAGTGTGGTGAGAAACTATTTATCAGAGTTGTAAAGAAAGCCATCACTGCCTTCTGTGATTGTTAAGGAAGGATGTAGGAAACTCTCTGAAGACTCGATGGGTTATAACAAGTGCTTTATTTTGATGCTCACAGGTCTGGGGGTTGGCAGGGTTTGGCTGGGCTCAGCCACAGCCTCGTTAGGTATGTTCCAAGTGTGCTCATTCAGGAGTCCCGGCTGAAGGAGCAGTGTTACTCACAGTGTGGACTTTTGTGGCATCCCACTGGAATGCAGAAGCTCAAATCTGACTCTGCAAGTGCATTTTAAGTCTCTGTTTGCACCACATCGTTAACAAAGCAAAGCATATGGCTAAGCCCTAAGTCAAGAAATCATGTAGAAAAATTTGGACCAATAATTCAGTCTATGGCATACAGTTTTAAATTCTCTTTTGTGGGGAAAAACATGACTGGAAAGGAAAATGATCAGAATCGACATTGTTTCCATGTCTGATAAAAAAAAAAAGAATATCACTCAAAACCATGCAAATTAAAGTGAGAAAGAAGTGACCTGTTTGTCATCCAAACTCATCTAAGATAAACGCTTCCATCACATAAATGTTCCTGTGTTGTAACAATTGTGGAGAAAATATGCAATGCACACTATTAATGCCGCCCCTCCAGGTTATCACTATATCTGTCTGCGGAATGAGAGAAACCAGCCTCTGATGCTCCCAGCTGTCTTTGTCTACATAGAAGTGAAAGACTATGTCCCAGATA
The DNA here is from genome assembly GCF_008692635.1 of Crocuta crocuta. Classification (NCBI taxonomy): domain Eukaryota; kingdom Metazoa; phylum Chordata; class Mammalia; order Carnivora; family Hyaenidae; genus Crocuta; species Crocuta crocuta. The sequence goes on from NW_027551557.1 coordinate 2,825,854, forward strand.
CATATGCAGGTAAAAAACCTGACTCAAGGGGATATTTCTATATGGGGCCAATCATATTTTTGTGGACTTGTGGAAGGAAAACTGGACCCAAACTAGGCAGGAAATTCTGGCCTCAGAATTGTTTCAATTTATGTATGTATGTTTATTAAATTACTCAAACCTTTGTGAATAAATTTTAATTTAATATCACTTAAGTCCCAATAAAGTGCTAAGCATATTTATCTACATTAGTATTATTCTATGAGTCCAGCACTTTCTAACCCATGTACCTGGTAGTACAGCAGTGTATTTAGGTCTGTACAATGAATTTATCTTCAGCCAGTTTTAAAAGCCAGATCCTTTTCATGGGTGAGACCCTAAGTTTGGAGGAATTAACTCCTGACCATGCCAACCAGGAATCATAAATTTAAATACTTACAGTGTTAAGTAGCCTGGTTGTAAGGTACTGGGGGATGCTGGAGACTATGGCAAACTTGGAGCACATGCCCATCCAAAGATGGCAACCATAGCTCACTCCAGCTAGACAGAATCACGTGTAAATAAGACTTGTATTGTCAACATTTGGATTGTTTCAACAGTCTGGAAAACAGATTTTTTAGGTGAAAGATCTTCATTTATGAAAGACCTACAACAAGTGTGTGGGCCATTGCTGGAAGGGATGGACCCCTCAAAATAAAAAAACTAAAAAAAACTAAAAAATATGAAGCATTGAGAAATCCTAGGTTGGAGTCTGCCCAGTTTGGATGTCAGAGCTGAACTCCTTTGAATTCTGTCTTCCTGAGGTTGCAGCAAAGACTCTTGAGTCTTGTCCAATTCCAAAATGTTGGATGGACAAGTGGATAGTTACATGGGTAGATGGAAGAGTGGAAGATGGATGATGAATCAGTGGTTGGGTGAATAGCAGAGGATGAATGAATGCATGGATGAATGCATGGATGGAATGATGGATGGATGGTAGGTAGGATGGATGGATGAATGAATGGTGGGTGGTTAATCACTGTATCTAAGACCTTTGATCTAAAATATCTCTTCCTTATTTAGATGTGATTGAAGCTTTGTCAAATCCAATCCGATATGTGAATCTGATGGAGCAGAGAGCTAAGCAACTGGCTGCTTTGACACTGGAAGATGAAGAAGAAGTAAAGAAAGAGGTGAGGGAGTGTTTTAATCTTATGCATGACATTAAGCAAGATTTCCCACCCACTGGCTGGCTTTGCGTATGTAACATCACACTTCAGGAGAAGAAAATAGCACATTGGAAAAACACTAATGGAACTCAGCATTATCTCACAAAACATCTACATGATTGAATTGTTCATATTTCATTCTCTTCTGGTATTCTGTGGCCAACACCAACATCGTATTTTGTGACTGCACTGAACAGTCCATGTCTTGCCATTTCAGGTGAAAGTTTCTAAGTGATTTCATATTGATTAAAGGTGATTAAAGCACTTAGAAAAGAAGATGATCACCAAGTCATTTAATATTTTATTTGGTCTTTAATCTAAACTGCAGGATTTTCAAAGTGCTTTTGTGACTTCTTAGAATGCATTAAGTACTTAATACAAATACTTGGTTCATTGTATGGGCCATAAAATGTTTATTATTATTACATTGTATACTTATGTATTATAATAGATTTCCAAATAATTGGTATGTTTTTCTAAATTAGATGTCACAATGCAAAGAACAGTTAAGGAAAGGTAGAGCAATATTAGAAGTGAAATTTAAAAATATAAGGCCTCTATATAGACTGACAATCTTTTAGTTTTTAAAAAAGTGAAATATAATTTAATGATTGAAATGATACCAATATTAAAAATAGTGAAGGATATGAGCTCTTTTATATTTCACTGGAATATTCAGAGGATAAATACATGGAAAAAGGTGAGAAAAAATGGAGGGAGCACTATCAGAATGAGAAAAAGAAATTTTGAAAATTGTTTGGATAACTATAACTAATAACAATTCCATTAGAGTTAATATTATTTATTAAATTGCTTTTTTCTTATTCAAAAAAACTAGGTTTATCACAGAAAAAAATTTAAGCTTAAAATGAGAAAAGAAAAATCCCAAAAATATTAGCTTCTGTAATTCAAACACTTAAGCCACCAGATATAACAGTGTAAATATGGAGTGTATACATAGCTAGTCTTTTTATGCTCAATTACTTCTTTTTCATAAAATGGGATCATATTCACAATCTATGTTTTAACCTTTTATTTTCATGTACTGTACATATTTTCCATGTCATTAAATATTCTTCTACAACATAACCTTTAATGACTTCATCATAGTATTCTATCATAGCTGTACCATAATTTATTTTTCCAGTCTCCAATTATGGGACATTTGGATTGCCCCACTATTTAAAGAGACCTTCAGTGAACATATGTAAATACATTTTTGAGAACATCTATGGTCATTTCCTTATTTTATTGCATAGAATTTTAGAAATTTTTTATTTAAGATACTGAACAAATTAAACATGAGAAGGAAAGGAAAGGAAGGGAGGGAAGGGAAAGGAAATAAAAAGAAGGAAAATATTCAATATGAGTATAATTTTCCAGGACTGCCTGGATGGCTCAGTGGGTTGAGCATCTCAACTCCTGATTTCGGCTCAGGTTGTGATCCCAGGGCCATGGGATTGAGCTCCATGTCAAGCTCTGCAATGAGTGTGGAGCCCGCTTGGGATTCTTTCACTCTCTCTCTCTCTCTCTCTCTCTCTGCCCCTCTGTCCCTCCCCCATTCACATGCACACATGTGTGCTCTCTCCCTCTCTCAAAATAAATAAATAAACATTTTTTTAAAAAAAGAGTAAAATTTTCCAGGCTCTTATCTACACTGGTGGCATCATATCCTATAGGATCAATAGACAGTGAAATTTAAAGTTAGGCTAGTAAGTTCCATAAGTAATACTTTCTGTGGTACGCCATAAGTAGGTTATAGGAAAAGTTACACTGCCAGAAAATTATGCCTAACAGCAGATATGAATATGCTTCCAAAGTTATTTGTGCCTCTAACATCTATGCTTAACATCTGCAGAGGGGGAAAACAAAACAGTGAGAAACACTTGGGCCCCCTGCTTGAATTTTGAGGGGCTAGTCCAAGCACTCACTGCCCATGTGAGGACCACATCTGAAGGGGTCTTCACATGCTGCAAGCAGGTGCTACTGGTGTCCTACTCAGACCTTCTTTTCAAGGGCTGCCACAACCACTGCTGCAGGTGTGGGCTGCATAAGGCTTATGGCCGCAGGCTTCTCCAGAAGACTGGCCTGGGCTCAAAAGAATTACCTTCCTGGAGATGTCTGGCAGGTTATTCCGGGAAGGTGATGACCCATGCCCAGTGACTGAGAGATCTAAGAGAATAAAAGCCCAGGTCCTTTGTTTCTGGGTGGACAACTTCTATATTGTAATTCACACTCCTGAGTCCCCATAGGATCAGACTGAGGCAGGACTCCGGGCTGAGACCATATTTCTTTTTTTTTTTTAAGTTTATCCATTTATTTTGAGAGAGAGAGAGAAAGAGGGAGAGGCAGAGAAAGAATCCCAAGCAGACTCCACACTGACAGCATGGAGTCTGATGCGAGGCTCGAATTCACAAACCATGAGATCATGACCTGAGCTGAGTTGGACACTTAACAGACTGAGCCACTCAGGTACCCCTCTCCTTTTTCTTAAGCTGAGACCACATTTCAACTTAATCTTCTTTCCATCTTCCTACTTTCCTCATCTTCCTGCAGTTTTCTCCTGAGAACATTGTCTCAATATATTATGCACTCAAGCACCCCGTGTTGAGTTCTGCCTTTAGGAGGGAATACATCAATATCAGATGCCTGCTGCTTTATACTTAAACTCAAGGATGAATGCCCTTTCTGAATTTTTGTCTGGAAACCAGAATTTGAATGTTTGACAATAGTATATCTTTAATTCTGGTGTCTCTTCAGAGATTGTAGACTTTTTTTTTCCCCTATGGCCTTTGAAAATATCAATGAGTTTCTCATTTTGCTCATGTAGACACTAATATGGAAATAGAGGCTCTCCTTAGAAAGCTAACAGAAACTCTGGAAATCTTTTCTCTTCTAAGTGCTTTAGCTTCTTAATGTCAAATATAAAATATAAATAAAAAAATAACTCAAGGTAAAGATAACTTATGTAGATATTAATAACCATTGACAACATTCTTCTCCAATTAGAAAAGAGGAACCTATTTAATCAAGTGGATGTGTTTTATTTTCTAGGAAATAGAAGTTCAAAGAAAGCATTTGCAAGTGAAATTGCATGTATTGTCACTATTTAGAAACAATGCTTTTTTTTTATCATAGATTTCTATCCATTCATCATCTAGATTCTCCAAGAGTGAACACTCAGTTGAAGAAACATTTCAAGACACTACCAATTTCTGCTTATGTAGTACAATTGACATAAGGGTCTCCTAATGGAGTATTTTAGTGATGGTGCACCAGAGAGACCATTTTTCTAGTACTGAAAAAAAAAAAAAGTCACTCTAAGGCATAGGAGACCTTGGGCCTTCAAGATGTCATGGTTCATTCACACTTCCATCATATCGAACCTTATTTTTACACTAGACATCACATATCAAAAATCTATTTAGAAAGAATACAGAATACAGAGGTAGCATTTTAGGTCAATTTTATGTTTGTTTCTCCTCTAGCAATGGTGATCAGCAAAGATTTTCAGTAAATATATAATGTTGGTTAATTTAGAAGATATTTAGACATTTCCAGTTTTAGAAATAACTTTAGAGGCATTGAATCCCATAGATTCCATATGGTCCAACAGAGAAAATATAATTTTTTCCTTTGAAATGTCAAAACCCTAAGTGACCTCATTTTTGAAACTCAAAATAAAAATCATTTGCCCTTACCATGTAATGCTAGGAAGGAAAAGTCATTTCACACCTTTGAACACCAGTGTGCCCTTTATCTTGTCTTGTAATAATGTAAGTTTGTTTGAATGAGGACACTGAAAATAAGTAGCGGTGGTTTTCTCAGAAGAAAATTCTATCTAGGACATGGCAGGCACTGGAGACACTATTTTAGCAGCAAAGACTTTTTTAGTATAATCCTTTTAACTTGGTAGTTATAAAGGTCATTTCTATTTGAAAATTAAAGGCTTCATTGGACAGCAAAATATTCCCAGATTTGTAAGACTTTAATAAATTATCTTCATAAAGTAATTTGGAAACCAAATAAGTAGGCAAACTGAAAATTCCCTCATGCTTTGAACATTAGACATTTGCCTCAGATCATGTGAAAAGATAGATAGATGATAGGTAGGTAGATAGATAGATAGATAGATAGATAGATAGATAGATAGATAGATAGATATCCAACATATATTTGTGTAATAACAGAGATTTGCATAGCTGGATTTATTTCTTTTGTAAAAACAGTTGTCTTTCAGGATGCTGGGTTAAATAAACTTGTGGAAAGTTGACTCATCTTAATTATAACAAAGGCTTTATAATATTCATAGCTATTTATTTTAAAAAGGTATATAATTTTTTTTAAATAAGAGATCACACACATACACACAAGGCCCTCAGTAATCTTGCAGATACTGTTAACATTTTTGGTGTATATCTTTCTAGTACATTTTTATGTATTTATATTTTTCTTTTAAAAAACTATTAATTTTTAAAAATGGTTTCACAACCACAGTGTTTTAATGTGGTTATGGAAATGCCTAATGAAACATCAGTAATACTCCTTCTTTCCTATTTTTAAAATATACCTGTAAAGAGAAAGAAATAAATATCCAATGTATTGATTACAAGACATTATGTGACATCATTAATGTCCAAATACGATATTTGGATATATCTTATTTTAGCATGTCGGGGAATGCAGAAACATTTTACTGAGTGCTTACTATATACCTAGCACCGTTCTGAGCCGTTTGTTGTATTAACACACTTTAGTCTTAAAATATCCATATGTCTTAGTTACTATTATTCTTCTCATTTAACAGATGGGGAAACTGAGGTACTGGGAAATTCAGTTCCTCAGCCAGTATCACACAACCAGTAAGGAGCAGAGTTAGTGTTGAAATCCAAGCAATCTAGCTACAGAAGTCATGTTCTCTACCAGCATTTCTAGAAGTCTAATGTGCAGACCAGGGGGCATTATGATAAAATGCTGATCCTGATTCAGCAGGTCTGGGGTGGAGAGAGGCTCAGCATCTCTCACAAGCCCCAGGTGAGGTGATAATGCTGTTCCATGTAGCATACTTTGAGTAGTAAGGGTCTATACTACACCCCATTGTACTACCTCAATGACAAAACTGCAATATTCTAGCAACCTTTAACAAGAACTAGCCCTTCTTCATCATTCTGTCCTCTATCGCATGTTGCTTGGCTAACTGAGCACAGAATAGAACACCTTTACTTTAAATAGTAATATCCTTTGAGTTGAATTTTTGTTGAATCAAATGTCAAGATTCTCCCCTCCCTCATTTAAATCACTTGATATTATTGTTCTTCAGTAAGTTAGGTTTATATGTGTAGATTCTATTTGATTAGTTTGTACATTGACTTCTGGCCAAAATTAATTTACTCCCAACTCAAATCTTCTAAGTTATAAAGGCTACTTTATTCATTCACCAAGTGTTCATTTCCATCCTTAGAGAAAGTTATGATCTAAGATAGAGTACCTGATGCTCCAAAGCTTATTCAACCCTCAAGGCCAAAATTTTTGTTCTAAAGAGTTCCCTCTGTCATGTGTGTATTATCCAAGTGAAGGTGGGTGAGTGGTCTTCATATCATTTTGATGTTGAAAGGGAGAGTTGTTTAGGATTACCAAAATTTCACTTATTCCATGAGGCCTACTTTTTCCGTTGTCAGACTCCATGTGTTCTTATAATTGAGATGAAATATAGCAAAAATAATTTATTTCCTTCTTCAGTGTATGACTCTCTAGGCATCCTCGATGAGATTTGATTATTTGACAAGAAAAAGATTTGATGGTCTGGTGTGAATTTCGCCAGTAAGATAACAATAGCAAAACCCAATGGTAAAAATTTCAAGGTAGTATTTGCATAAGGTTCAAGAAAGTCTGAGGTGTCTTTTAATATTTCTAAGACAGAAGCATGGTACCTCATCCGTGGTTCAAGAACTTGGTGCTAAAATCATATATGAGGTTTAATGGATATTTTTGGATTCTCTTTAAAGGAAAATCTTACTCCACAAATAATAATTTAGAAAATTACCAATTTATAGAAACAATAGTTGCTCACAATACCTGAACTTAAAGCATCCAATAACGTAGGAAGAGAAGTTTGCCTTTTTGGAGATAACTTTTAGATAATGACATGATCCCTGTCATTTCTGTGAGGTTTGGAGTTTACAAGGCATTTTTTGGGTCCCTTGGATAAAATTGAGCCCTAATACATAGCAGGCAATCCCTATCTTTAAAAGAGGGAACCATTGCTTATAAGGGTAGATTGACTTGCATAATAATAATCACAAAATAGAGGAACAGAGTTTTTTTTATGAGTTCTCCAGAGAAGACTAATTATGCATTTGAGTTGAAATTACTCAATGACTGATTCAATTTCACTGCTTTTACAAATGTACTCCATTAACAGTTTTTTAAATGTTGATGGATTTCAATAAGGAGCTTTGGGTTCATCTGCTTAAAACAGCAATACATCCAGAAATTTGAATATTGGAGTCCATGCCATGCCCCATACTGTAGGGACTATGAAAGTGTGACTCTCCATGACAAAGTCTTTTCACTCTCTGGAGCAAGGCTTCTCCAATTTTAAAGTGCATACAGATCACCTGAGGATCTAGGTACAAAGCAGATTTAGATTTCATTGGCCTGAAGCAGGACACAAATTCTGCATTTTTAACAAGCTTCCAGGTAATGCTGATGCTACTGACCTTTGGACCATATTTTGAGTAGCAAGGCCCTCAGACTTAAGCATCTATCAGAATCACCTAGATCACTTCTTTTTTTTTTTCTTTAATTTTTTTAATGGCTATTTATTTTTGAGAGAGAGAGAGTCAAAGAGACAGAGTGTGAGTGGGGGAGGGGTAGAGAGAGAGGGAGACACAGAATCTCAGGCAGGCTAGAGGCTCTGAGCTGTCAGTGCAGAGCCCCACATGTACTCAAACTCACATACCGCAAGATCATGACCTGAGCCAAAGTCAAAGGCTTAACCAACTGAGCCACTCAGGTACCCCATTTCTTACAGCACAAATTGCTGGGCCTCACCCTGAGAGTTTCTGAGGGAGTAGGTCTGGGGCAAATTTGCATTTCTTTTTTTCTTTTTTAGTTGATTTATTTTTAGAGAGCGAGAGACCCACCAAAGGAGGGACAGAGAAACAGAGGATCCGATGTGGGCTCTGTGCTAACAGCAGAGAGCCTTATGTGGGCTCAAACTCATAAACTTGAGATCATAACCTGAGCCAAAGTTGACACTTAAGGGACTGAGCCACCCAGGTGTCCCTGAATTTGCATTTCTAATGATTTGTCCTGATGCTGATGCTGATGATGAAGGAACCACTCACTGAGAACCAATGCTTTAGAACTCTATTATCTGTCTTACAAGACACTCTCCCCACATAGAATTAAAAAGCCATTATACCAGCCACTCTAAAATGTCAGTTTAATCACAGAAACCCAAGTAGGGCTCCAGGAGAAACTTGCTTCTTGGGGAATTGTCCAGAATCTGTTCTGTGAGAAATTGGCCTTAGTCTTTGCCACATGATTTGGCTTAGTTAATTTGAAAGACATTCCCACAAGATGAATGTTAAGGATGGTTGGTCTACATACGTTTTAAAAAAAGTCCATGATTTATGCCCACCTATAAAGAGCTGATTTCTTCTGATTTCTTTGGAGACTACATCAAATATTTCTAATAAATTAAAGTTGGCAGAAACAGTAATATATGTAACATATATAAAATAGTATCTCCCTTTAATCTTTCTGAATAAATCTTTCTGCTATAATTATGAATTGAATGCAAATTCTCTACAGACACAAGAAAGCAGTATCTTCATTCACTCAGTGATTCATTCATTCAAAAAATTGTTTCCTTATGTTAGCATAACAGTTAGGTGGTTCTTTAGTTTCAGGACCTTGTCATTGATAGTATATCTATTGATTCTGCATAACCAGAAACAAAATGTGGATTTCTTCATTTATTCATTCAATAAAAATCTTTTTTGAACACAACTTTGTCAGTCACCATGCTGAGCATTATATACTATATACATATAATGATGAGAAAAATCAGATGCTCTCATAGGCCTTATATAATCGAGAAGGAGAGGCTAACAATTAAACTTCATGCATATACATGTAAGCTTGCAGCTGTCATAAATGTCTCAAGAAAGATACCATGGGAATGCTGATGATTTTTCCTATGATCACAGATATGATAAAAAGTAGTTAACACTTGAGTTTATTCAGCTTGTTAAAGCTGTCTTCTGCTTCTAACTCACTCTGGTAGGTTTTTCAAAGTATAGTTTTGCCATCATTTATTATAAAAATTTTCAAACATACCCAAATATTGAAAGGGTTGTATAATGAGCATCTATATATCAATCACCTGGATTCCACAATTTAAATGTTGATGCATTTGCTTTATCACATCTATATCTTATCTATCCAGCCACTCCTCTATCCATCCATTATCCTATCTTATTTTTTGATGCATTTCGGAGTAGTTTGCAAATATTAGTATACTCATCCTGAAAGACTTCAAAATGCATGCATCAGGATATGGTTTTTAGAAATGTTTTTGATTCCTTAGAAATGTGCAGTAAATACATTATTTAATTTCATTCAGGTAGTATAAATTCAAGGTACCAATTGTACATGTTATTTACCAAAGTTCTTCTTGAGGAAAAAAACTAGTTCAGACAAAACCATCCTCATTGCCCTCATCGGTCCTGAATGGACTGGATTTCCACATGATGACATTATAAGCCTTGCCCTTAATATTCTGTGAAAACTGATGACCCTGCCCTTTATTCATCTGGTATCAGAATCAACCACTACATTCTAACCACTACATGGAAGGGACTATACATTTTAGGTGACGCAGGCAGTATGGCATGGCCCAACATCTCCAATAGTACAGTAAATATTTTGTATTTGGAAGACCCTTTACTTACTATACCAGCCACTCAAATAAATCCCCCAAGTTCTAGTTTTCTACTGCTTGTCAGATCCAAATTTGCAATGCTCTAGATGGAAAATTTTTCAACCAGCATACCAAATGGAATCTCCTCCAAAACTTGTAACACTGGACTTTCAAATTATCCTTTCACTAATATTTTAAAGTTGCTTCTTTTCATTTTGGATACAGAAAGGATATCATTTTTTAAATAAAATCTTGGCTTTAACAAGTCCTTTATTCCATGTTTTGAAGGAAAAATTGTAAAGCTCCCATTTGGCCTCTAGAGGGCAGGCACCCACTTCTGCTGTAGTTCATGCTGCTCAATTGTCTCCACCCAACTAACCAAAATCTTGTGCAACTAAAATACTATCATCTCTGAACCTTCTTTCTTTGAAACTTATTTCATTGGATCTCAGGAATCTCTCCATTAAACTGAAAAAGTATACTTTATACATCTTTGTATTTCAGAAGCAAATGAAATTACTGCAATGAATCCATAAAAGTTGCTGTTAGTGTAGAATACAGAATGAAGGAGAGCTGTAGAGAAATTCAGCCTTTAGACTCTAACACATATTCAGACACCAATCCCACTGTTAACTGTGGCCTCTAGCAAGTTCCATGACTTTTAATAAAGTCTTTAGTAAAGACCTTTGATAACACCTTGGATTTCTTTGCTTTATAGTGGAGTCAAAAGGACAGCCTACACTGGCCGCAACAAGGCTAGTGTGTCAAACACGATCAAGCACTCGGTGATTGACAGCTGCTTCTGTTACCACTCTCCACGAGGGAAGGGTCAATTAGAATTTGTACATAGTGTCCCTGGTTAGCAAAATACTTTACATATCAGTCTGATATATTTGCCACTATAGATTCTCACTAGGATAATAAATAAAATTTTTTTCCAGAATATCGTAAGAAACACCAGACAAGTGTCAAGCAACAAACAACCAAACAAACAAAAACTATTGAGGAGCTCCCAAATTCCTTAGTCCAGCTTTTATTCTTCCTCACCCACCCTTTTCTCTCCACCTTTGTCCCACTACTGGGGTGAGGAGGAAGGATGTGGTGGCTGCAGGACATCTGGCCCACTGCATTTCCAGCACATCTTGCTCCACCGTTGCTGTGGGTGTGTTGCCTGCCCTGACACAGGCACGGAGTTCCGGGCAAACTCTCTGCTCCTCCAAGCAGATGGCCAGCTTTGGGGCCAGATGTGATCTGAAGATATAGTTTGTTTGGCCTCAGTGATTTAAAATTAGGAAATTTCATACCAAAAAAAGTTAGTTTTCCAGCTTTACTCAAAGCATGGGCATTAATAGGCTGAAGTTGAGTCACAACTGTCCCCTTTCAAAGAGCCCCCTCTCCAGCTCGGGCATGACCCCACTTTGCATTAAATCTGGTCCACTTTGCTCATTTCCACCATTTCCATTAACTGTCTATTAATGTACAGTGTGAATGGCGCCACCTTGAGGTAAGGCAGTACAACCCATCTTGCCTGTGAAGGCATCTACCAGGGTGACTGTGACCCCTGGACTAAGTTAACATTTTCCCAAAGTTTACCTCAACACCCAGCACCAAACCTTGCTGGTCTCTTTATTCTCAGTTATAGCTATAAAGTGTGTGCCTGTATGTTTACTCAACATTTATCTGCTTTTAAAAAAAAAAAAAACCCTCTGAATTGATACATTATGTCAGTTTTGGGGATGTTGGGCTTTGTCTTACATAACTTTGATAAGCAGAGACTTATTTTTTCTTCAACCTGACTCAAGTTGATGACTGAGCTTGGTTTCCCAAGGGCGTACAGCTACATGGAACGTCTGCAAACCTGATACAAGGCAAAAATAAGCTGGCTTGGATTCATTCTGAACACACTTCCAACCCAATACCTCCCAAGATATTAACTTTAGTTGCCAAAAAAGCCCACATTTTATTGCCTTCATGGAAGCTGGCTTGCCATCACCTCCTTCTTTCCTCTATCAGAATTTTCTTTTACCCTAGCTTTCTCCAGAGGGCTAATTTTAGCCACCAGTCACATTGGGGGAAATGTGATTTATCTTCCCCATGGTCCCAGACACCTACCAGGCTATAGATGAGGAAGGTCAGATGCCCATAGAAAGGAGTACCTTTCCAGGCAGTTGAGTTTGATGACCATGGGCACCCCCTGTGACTGGGAGGCTGGTGAGCTTTCCCATACCTTATTCAAGCCAGAGGACGAGCCCAGAAGAGAACTTTGTTGATGTTCCTACCTTCCCTTTCATTCAGTCCCTCTTGTGCATTGTAAATGCATATCCTTTATGAATTTTGTGGCCAAACACCTATGGCATTTCAGGCTTCTAAAGTGTCCCACAAACCCAAACACCTGCAGAAGTGAGGCAGGGAAAGTCTAAACAAGTAAAGAGGAAACTACCCTAAGAGGGGCAGAAATCACTCGGTTCTAGCCCATTGTGGGAAATGCAGGCCCAGTGTTGCCAACTGGATTTTCCAAGAAAAGCAAGAAATTCATTTTATTAACATGAAAGCTCCCTAATGAAAATATTTGGCAACATTGTGTGAGCCCAACTTTTCCATGTGCTCTGTTTAGACCCTATGCTTCCAGTTTGCAATGTTTTCTACGTTTTGTTTATTTAAGTAATTTCTGCACCCAACATGGGGCTCGAACTCACAACCTTGAGATCATGAGTCACACAGTCCTCTGATGGAGCCAGCCAGACTCCCCCAGTTTGCTATTTCTTAGTGAAGAAATAATATATAATCCTTCTCTTTGGCATAGTGATGCTAGGGATAATTTTCCTGATGGATGTAACTTAATAATGCAGCCGAACCATGATTTACCCATCCAAAGTAGCCATTTTTCAAAAGGCAGAGTTCTATTATGGTGAGTTCTGTAGGCTGGCTAAGCTTCTCTGTTAGGCTCCTACCTTCCCCCTTCACTTCGAGCCACTGGTCCCAGGGTTTATCTATTCCATTTCAATAATACTAGCCCTGAGCAGGTCATGAGAGATATGTAGTGATGATATGCTGAATTAAAATAAATTCTGCTTTCATTTAAAGCAGTTTTGGAACTCATGTTTTAATGATACTTTGGGGGACAACATAAAAGCCACTTGTGACAGTCATTCTCATCTTAGATTTTACAAAAATGTTTTCATATGACCTTTTTGTAATTACATGACAAAATATCACAATGTTGGGCTCTGAATGACTTCTGGCTATTTCCTAATATATTTTTGTACTACAAAGTAGAACATCAGGCTAGCCATTGTCAGTAATGTCTGCCATGAACCTGGAAGGCAGTTCTAAGAAAAGAGTTGATGAGCAATTAAGAATTGAAAAGACTCATTGCAGTGGTATGTGATGGCCACTGAGGCAAGTATTTTATAAGGAACAACACTTATCACTTATTCAACAAACATTTATTAAATATCTGTTCCACATAGGACACAGTGGACTAGCTGCCAGAGGGAATGGAGTGGAGATTGAATAAATTCCAGTGCATTTATTATGATTATTCACCACTAATATTGCACAAGCTTAAAAGGTTTATTTATTTTACACACATCTATTTGCTCTCTGCCAGGAACTATTCTAAGCATTTTGTAATACTAACTTATTTGAAGGGCACCTGGGTGGATCAGTTGGTTGAGCATCTTGACTTCGGCTCAGGTCATGATCTCACTGTTCATGGGTTTGAGCCCCATGTTGGGCTCTGTGCTGACACCTCAGAGCCTGGAGCTTGCTTTGGATTCTGTCTCCCTCTGTCTCTGTCCCTCCCCAACTAATGCGCTCTCTCACTCTCTCTCTCTCTCTCTCCCCCCCTCTCTCTCAAAACTAAATAAACATTTTAAACAATTTAATTAACTTATTAGATCCTTTAAACAACCTTACAGTGTAGATAATATTAGGACACCCAGTATGTGTATCTTCATCTCTAAAGATGAGAAAATTGAGGCAGAGACTTACACTGCTAATAAGTGGCAGGGTCAGAATTTGAACCCAGATAAGTTTGACTCCAAATTCTATGCTTGTAACCACTGTACCAATTAGCTACTACTGCATAACAAGCAACTCCCAAATATTATGTCTTGCAACATCAACAGCTACTTACTACTTTTCATGAGTCAGTTGGTCAATGGGGAAGTTTTGCTGCTTTGGACCAGGCTCAACTCATCTTAGCTGGACTCGAAGTCATGTGCTCATGGTCAGCTGGGGCTGGCTGGTCTAGGAGATCCTTACCTAGATGACTCAGCTCTCCTCCACATGGTGCCTCATCCTTCACTGCTGTAGCAGGGGTCTGAGAAAGACAGAAAAAAATTGCAAGTGCCTTTTCAATCTACTTGCATCAAATTTGCTACTCGCTTATTAGGCCAATGCAAATCACATGATCATGCCCAGAGTCAGTGTGGGAGGGCACTACAAAAAGGTGTAGACATTGGAAGGTGTACAAATTGGGGCTTTTTAATACAATTAGCTTACCACAGTCACAGTTCAACACTATGCTATTTTTACTTTGCTTTCTAGATAGTTTCAATTGGGTATTTCAGATTCCAAATGAATTGTAAAAATGCTATCAAATGTAGCCTTGTTGGTTTAGGAAGGTCATAAAAGAACACCAAAAAAATGTGAAAAGTGAAAGTATGTTTATGATTATAGGCTGATCCTGGGGAAACACCATCAGAAGCTCCAAGTGAAGCCAGGACAACTCCAGCAGAAAATGGAGTAAATCACACTACATCGCTGGCGCCCAAACCACCGTCCCAGGCTCCCCACAGCCAACCAGCTCCAGGTAAACACTCTGAAAAGAGAGCCTCCAGTTTATTTATGCCCCTCAAGGAGATAGCATGATTTGGCTCCTGAGAGCATCAAATGAGCAAAGATACACGGACTTAGGAGGATATGTGTATTGAATGATTGATTGATTGAATGAATGAATGAATGAATGAATGAATGCCAAGAGAGATTCGTGAGTGTTCATCTGGCTCTGATTATAACTTCCAAAGCTACAACAAAACATCACCCAGACTTCCATGTCTTTATTTATAATTCACGTGCTGGCAGGGTTTGTGAAGAGTTCTTCATGCATGTTATAAACAGCTAAGCTTTACAAGCATCTTCTTAGTTCTACCTCACTAATTAAGTCTCTGCCAAGTATTCCTTTCCCTCTTCCTCCAACTTATTTTTCAATGACCTTGGGTGTCAACCATGTGCTGAGCACTCTGTTCAGCTCTTCAAATGGTTTGATTCATTTCACCCTCATACTAGGGCTATGACAGTAGATTCTGTCATTGTTGCCATTGGGCAGATGAAGAAATTGGCTTTGAGATGAAGGAGTACTTCCTGAAGGCCACATAGCTAGTGAAGAGTGGAAGTCAGGAGGATATAGTTCCCTGTGATCCCAGTTCCTGCTTTCAGCAACTCTGCTTTCAGAGGTCCACTCATGTCTCACTTTTTAGAAAAATCTTTTGATTTCTGTGCAGCTAACTTTGACCTTTGATCTAAGACTACAAGAGGCAATTCTCTCTCATATGTATGTCCTCTTTACCCAATAGGTGGTAGGCTTCCCAGGATAGGCTTCAATTTGATGCTTCTTTTGCACAGACCTGAGGAATAGCATGTACTTAATAACTTGTTATTGAATGGGCTAATATTAAATTAAATAAAAAGGAGAAGAGTTTCCTTTTATGAAGGTATGGCTTCCTGTCTCCTTCCTTTCTTGTTCTACTACAGCATGGTAGTGATGAAATCCAAATCTTTCATTTGGGATGGGAGAGTATTTCTCATGGGGGAGAATCAGATTTTAAAAAGAACAAACCCTGTTGAATTTGTATCAAATGTGCATGACCTGCGGCCTCTACTTTTAAGAAAGTTGTTGAAATAAAAAACGCTCAAGAAGGTTTGATCATAAAGAGTGATATTTTCAAATGAAGATTTTTATATATCCAAATACAAACATTTTGAGCACTTCTGGAATACAAATAGGTCATTGAAATATGTGAATAAATAAAGTCTTATGCTTTGGAGAGTAAAAGAAACTTTGGCACTTTAATATTTGATTTTCTTAATTGATATTTTGAAATAATTTGACTTACAGAATTGTTTTTAAAATGGAACAGAATACCTTGCAAAAATGGTCTCCTCTTCCCTAGTGTTAACATCTGTCAGAATCATGGTACAGTTAGCAGACCAGGATATTAACGTAGGCACGGTACTTGGAACTGAACTACAGACCTGATTTGAACTTCACTTGCTTCCTACTGATGTCTTTTTATCGCTCCAGGTTCCAACTCAGGATCCCACATTGTATTTAACTGTCATGTCTCTTTAGGCTGCTTGAATCTATGACAGTCCCTCAATCTATCCTCTCTTTTATGACCTTGATACTTTTGAAGAGTACTGGTCAGTTATTTTGTGGAATATCCCTGTTTGGGTTTGTCTGATGTTTTCTCATGACTAGAGTGAAGTTTTGCAATTTTGGCAGGAATATCACAGAAACAATGTTGTGTCTTTCTCAGTGCATCATATCAGGGAAGCCTGATGTTAGTATTTCTCATCATCGGTGATGTTGGATCATGTGGACAAGGTGGAGTCTGCCTGGTTTCTAAACTGAAATTTATGATTTCTCCTTCAGAGATAATAGTCATCTTGGGGGAGATACTTCAAGACTATGCAAATACTCTTTTTCTCCTTAAACTTTTGTCCAATAATTCTGGTATCCACCAATGAGTGGATTTTGCCTGTCACAATTTTTTAATGTTTATTTTTATTCTTGAGAGACAGACAAAGAGACGGAGACACAGAGAATGAACAGGGGAGGAACAGAAAGAGGAGACACAGAATCCAAAGCAGGCTCTGGGCTCTGAGCTGTCAGCACAGAGCCCAACGTGGGCCCCGAACTCATAAACCAAGAGATCATGACTTGAGCCAAGTCAGATGCTCAATTGACTGAGCCACCCAGGCGCCCTATTGTCTACCACAATTATTATTGCCTGATGGTCAGCATTTGATTTTTTTTTAAGTAGTCTCCATGCCTGCACACCCAATGTGGAACCCAGTGTGAGGCTTGAGCTCACAACCCTGAAATCAAGACCTGAACCGAGATAAAGAGTTGGATGTTTAACCCACTAAGCCACCCAGGCGCCCCAGCGCCTGTTTTTCTAAAAACAAAACAAAACAAAACAAAACAAAAACTTTGCGATTCTTGATTTAGCCAAAAGGTGGCAATAGCATTACTAAAACATAATTTGTTGACAGGAGTTTTGCTTCAAAGTGGAGAGATGTCCTTTCAGCCTGTATATGAAGTATATAGATTCATATTTAATTAGGTTTGCCTGAAAGTAACAATGAAGACATTGCTTAGAATGCTGTGAGGGTTGTTTTGTGAATGATTTTCTCCTACAATTTGTTATTTATCCATAAAGAGACTTACACTCAAGAGCCAAACTTAGTTATTATACAGCAAGAATACAATTTAAAAGTTAAAGTTAAAGGGGCTATTTCTTTTGTTTCTTTATTTCAGGTTCTGTGAAGGCACCTGCCAAAACAGAAGATCTTATTCAGAGTGTCTTAACAGGTAAATGTCACCCTTTTCACCCATGGAATTAGGTAGCTGAATATTATACAGTATAGGTATTTAGAGAGAGGAGATTTCCCTTCATCTCTGAAAAATAACATATCTCTTCTCTAAAAACATCTACAGATATGCAGTCCTAACTAAAGCCACATTACATGATGTAATCACGTCATCACAGAGAAGTAACTGTATTTGGCAGATAGGACTCTATTGGTATAAAACTAATATATTTTCACAAGATAACTATTATAGGTTTTTTTTATTTTTTACATTTATTTATTGTTGAGAGATAGAACAAGACAGAGCATGAGTGGGGAAGGGGCAGAGAGAGAGGGAGACACAGAATCCAAAGTAGGCTTCAGGCTCTGAACTGGCAGCACAGAGCCCGACGTGGGGCTTGAACCCACGAACCGTGAGATCATGACCTGAGCCAAAGTTGGATGCCCAACCAACTGAGCCACCCAGGCGCCCCACAAGATAACTATTTAGAATCAAATGATAGTTTCATACTGTAGATATGACCCAATGAACAGGAATCCATGACTTCCCAAAGTGCCGATCATAAGCCATATTTTAGAAATGTAGAATGTGAACCATTTGTGACTACAGATCACTGAGTGTTTAAGAACTATGATACAGTTGGGAAATAATTTATATTTGGTTAGGTCCTTAAACTAGTGGGACTAAAATTGGCACAGGCCACACACAATGAGCAGCATGTAGCAGAATTTTGGAAATGTGTAGAGTATTTGGCCCAATACACAGAAGAAAGGCAAACACATGTTCACCACAACAATCTCTATGGGTAAGAGCCAAAAACTGGAAACACTCAAAATGTCCATAGACAGTAGTATAGGTAAATAAATGATGGTACACTCACAGAGTAAAATGGGGTACAGCTATAGGGATAAATAAACTATGATCGTACATAACATGGATAAAATTCACATGCATAAATAATGTGGAGGAAAAGAGGCCAGACACAAAAGAACACAGTCTTTATAATTCCCGGTACATAAGGCTAAAAACAGACAAAACTAATTTGTCTGTTAGAAACACGGATTTGGATTATACTTGGGAGGGGAGAGGGGATGCAAAAACTGAAAAGAGGATCTCCAGGGCGCTGACAACATTCTGAGTTTGATCTCAGTGGTGGTTCCTGAAGCATGTTCTCTCTGTGAAAATGTGTAAGGCTATGGATTTATGATTTGAGTAATTTTATGCGTGTGTTCATATTATCCCGAAATAATATGTAAAATATGCATAGAAAAATTACTTGAAGAATGTATTAAAACATGTTCTTAAAGATTTAATTCCTTGGGAAACAATTTGATGTTAACACATAAAACAAGATTCAGCACTGTAAATACAGCACGACTCCAGTGTTATTTGGAATACATAAATGTGTAGACAAAAGGCAGTGGGTGTGTGCCAGTGTATTAGCAGTGTTGTCTCTGGGTGGCTTATTTCTTTATGTGAATGGACATTACGTCTATGCTTAAGAGCATATTCAAAGAATAGCCTTTCATCCACAGACAATAAAAACCAAAAAAGGTACTTCCAGTGCAATTGTTTTTTAAATCATAGGTTGGAACATCGCAAACCTTGTTGGTAAACTTGCTGTAACTGAAGTTCTCTATACCATTTTAAGGAAGTGAGATATAATCGAGCACCAAAAATGCAGCAATTCCTAAAGATTATAAATTCTTAATATAAAAGTTATTATGCAACCATAATGAGTCCGTTTGGGCCTGAGGGAAACCATTAGATAAATGTACCTGATTCTTTTCTGGCCTCTTTCTTGAAAGGAATCGAATGTCAGGAGAATAGGCATATTATAAAAAAAAAAAAAAGTGAGCATGTTTCAATTGCTTAACGACCTTAGCATTTAAGAACATAAATTATTCTTCTGATTTCAGTGTTTATCCACTAGATAACTCATTTCTATTCAGATCTGTTGTTTATCATGGCATATGTTATTTCTGAATCTCTTGACAGTTCCAAATATTTATGATAACATATTTTTGTTCCTAGAAGCAGAAAGCTCAAATGAAAGGATGGAAACATATGAACTCTGACTTAATTTAGGTCAAAATATATGATAATTCATTGAAGTTAAGACACCATCAATTTTAAGGCACCCTGCTATTCATGGATTGCTAAGAAAGAAAAACATCAACAAATTGTGACACTCCATACAAAGCTTCTTAATTTCAGAGAGGTTAACATACATTAAAGATGCATATTCTAGAATTGATGAAATATGTCAGTAAAATAGAGAATGGTTTAAGGTCAATCATTAAATGTTTTCTAAGCATTGGATTGAGATCGAGCCCCGTGTTGGGCTCCATGCTTACAGCACAGTGCTTGCTTAGGATTCTCGCTCCCTCTGTCTCCGCCTCTCCCTTGCTCAAACGTGCACTTTCTCTCTCCCAAAATAAATGAACATTAAAAAATTATTATGTAGTAATGTATGCTACCACTAACCCTTGTAGTACCTTTGGGTAAATCATATCAAGGGACTTTCCCCCTCCTCAAAGCACTTTATACTGGAACACTTGTGATAAATCCAAGCCTACAGTGTGACTAGTGCCCCTTAGAGAGAGTGCTGTAGAACCTCTATGATCATTTCTTAAGCCTCTATATGCACACTTTCAGAAACTGTGTTAAGAATCATACTTTGTATGATTCTTTTGTTTCATCATAACAACCCTAAAAAGTAGTAGAAATGTTGAGGTCCTTGAAGTGGATCCTGTTGGTGCCCATCTAGGTTTCCCTTACCATCCGATGCACCCATGTCTAGCTGTGGTGAGTGTTGGCCATTAGCAGTTAACATCATATAGCTTCCCCTTCTCTTGGAAATTGCTCTCAGCTGAAGGGAAGACCCCTCTCTAGGAGGTTATGCCTCCCCTCACTGACTTTCTCAAGTCAAGATCCAAAAGGCTGACCTTCTTGCATCAAGGTGAGATGCATTCTGTAATACTCCGGAGTGCCGGAGTGCCCGAGCAGACAGGCAGAAGCCAGGCTCCAGCTGAGACCACACCACCCCTCGGCTCCTCCCTCTTCTTTGTCCGCTGAATGCACTTCCTCCACCTGAGCACTTCTCTTTTTTTTTTTTTTTTTTTAAAAAAGTTTTCTTTGAAAA
>NW_027551557.1:2847134-2872568 GCF_008692635.1 Crocuta crocuta
AGTCTCTCATGGTTTGCCTCTCTCCCTTTCCCCCACCATTTCCCCCCTTCTTCTCCCCCTTGGTCCTCCGTCAAGTTCCTCCTAATCCTCCTATACGTGCAAACATATGATATTTGTCCTTCTCTGCCTGACTTATTTCGACCTGAGCACTTCTCAGTAAATCACATACCCCTGAATCCCGCCCACGCCCCCTCCTCTTTCTAGGAAGCCCAAACTTTCAAAAAAAAATTATGAGTGAAGAGATTGGGTCTTGGAGAAATTTGGTGACTTAATCACAAAAGTTAGCAAATGACAGAGCCACACTGGAACCCTGATATGTTTGACATGCAAGCTCTGCTTCTAAGCTCCAGTTGGCTGGGATCAAGCAAATATTGCTGAAGAGGCAGGTTGCTACTCCCCTTTACATCTGTGTTTGCAGTCATTCCACATCTGTTCACTCTTATACTCGTTTGTTGCAGAAGTGGAAGCGCAGACTATCGAAGAGCTAAAGCAACAGAAATCATTTGTGAAACTTCAAAAGAAGCACTACAAAGAAATGAAAGACCTGGTTAAAAGACACCACAAGAAAACCACTGACCTTATCAAAGAACACACTACAAAATATAATGAAATTCAGAATGACTACTTGAGAAGGAGGACAGCTTTGGAAAAGACAGCCAAAAAGGATAGTAAGAAAAAGTAAGTTGAATGAGTACTTCTGGATTGTTTTATAGCATGAAGGAAAAGAGTCCTTTACATGGGTTTTTGATGTTTTTACACCATATTTTGGATACACTGCAAGAAGGAAAGCCACCTCAGCTCAGTTTTGCTTGTGGACTGAATGTCTTTATTTGCCTGCATCCTAAGAATAGATATGTAGGAATCCTACCCTGGATTTCTGGCCTGTGGGCCCAATACTAGTTAGCCAATTTCCCATATTATAGCTGCCAACCTGACAGGTATGAAATCTTGCTATGTTCTAGAACCTAGTCGAAGAGTGACTTGTTATAGAAAAGAGAAGTCTCAACTACCATTTGCTGGCCTTGTTGAAATCCACAAAGCTTTGTACAGATAACCCTTATGTTTGGGCGTAGGGGTCCCCCCAGCCCCACATACCCAGACCTTGACCAGGAGAAGCATCTCTCACACATTCATTCAAACAACATTAATTGAGTGCCTGCTGTGTGCCCTTGGGAGTCAAGGACAGTCACCAGACTTACACAGTTATCACCCATAAGTAGCTCGCACAGCAATACAGGAAACTACATGAACATGGAAGCCACTGTCATTGAGCTGAGTCTACTCCATCCTTTCTTTCATTTCCTTACAGAATAATCTTACCTTGATGTCAGATTATAGAAAGAGGTAAGAGTTGACTTCAGATCCATATTGTGACATATGATTTAACATGTACTTAACTTAAAGGCACAATCAAAACCAAGTACTTGGGCTTTAAAAAGCAACAACATCACAATTTTGTAGAACTAGAGTAGTCTTGGAAGCTATCCAGGTGAACTTCAGCCACTTCTTCAAGGAGGAAGCCGAAGGCTAAAGACATTAACATTACACACAGGTACACAAAGAATTCAGGTGAAAACTTGGCCTCAAATTTCTAACTTTCTGTTGTTGTGTTAGATATGTGGGCGCTTATTTATTCACGTATTTGTTCACTTAGTAATCATATCCTGAAAACTCCTAATAGAGTATTGAAGTAACTTATGAAAGAAGATGTTTGTAAAAATCCTATGAAAATAGAAAAAGAAAAACAACACACATATACATAGTCTGAGTGGCTACCAATTATCCAATTACCAATTATCCAAACCTGCTGTCCAAGATGGAAATCACTAACCATATATGACTATTGAGCCGTTGAAAAGTGGCTCATTAAAATTGAAAGGTGCCGTAAGTATAAATTATATAGCAGATTTCAAAGACTTCATATTTTAAAAATGAATGTAGCTCATATATTTATACTGATTTATATTGATTTTATTTTCATAACATATTGAAATAATATTTTAGGTGTACTAGGCTATATAAAATGTGTTGTTAAAATTAGTTTCACTCATTTCTTTTTACTTTTCAAGGTAGCCACTAGTTTTAAATCATATAGAAAAAACCAAATACATGGCCCATGTTACATTTCTATTGGACAGTACCCACCATTTAAAGTAATTTCTTTCCTTGAACACTGAATTTAGCTCTTAGCTTCTGAGAAAAGGGAATATGGGTTAGATAATTCTCCTTATTGGATTAAAGCAAACTTTCTTGTTTTTCTAAGAGAGACAAACATTTTCCTGGTATTAAATTACAAAAGAATTCATCTCATGGATCTTATACAGACAATGTTAGGCGACAGAGGATAATGTCTTCAACCTTGTTTTTACAGCAGATGCAGAAAGACTGTTCCCTTGATTATTTTTTATACTTCTTCTCAAAAAGTAAACAAAAATCCTTAAGCATCTAGTATCAAAAGATACATCAAGAGAAACTTTTCTTCAAGAGACAAAGCCTCTGAGGTCTGATTATGTCTGTCTATCTCCCGTTACCTTTGATGCACATTAAAATCCTAAAAATACCTCAGAGCACTAAATGGAAATAATGTCCATTAGAGTAGTTTCTTATCCAAATATCCACCATCTCAACTGAGGTTTCCACATCATGGCAAAAGCAGATCATTCAAAGATAGTTTCTGTCCTGACACTGGTGTGCGATGATTACATTGTTTTTAAAAACACAGCCTTTGCTTTCCTCTGGTTGTTTGTCCCTGGACAAGCTGCTCTGGGCTCCTCCATACTGTGCCCTTAGGCAAACTGTCTCATGAACCTCAGTTTCCTCAAATGTAAGTTGGAGAGAATCATACCTACTTGCTGGGTTGCTGGGAAAGCCAAAAGTAGAGAGTGCCTGGCACGTGTAGAGTGGTCAATAAATTTGACCTGTTGTCTCTGCCACGGCCATTGTAGTGATTGTGGCTGACTGAAGAAACACCTTTCTGTTCTGGCTACACTGACTTCCTGCTACAAAAGATAATATATGTGTCTCATGTTTATGCCAAGATGCAGGTCACCTCACCAGTGCTACTTATAGTGATATTGACAAATAGACTTGTATTTTTGCCAGAATGCAAGGTCACAAATGTCATCCACTCTCCGTGCTGCCATGCCATTTTATGTATCAGACTCCATGAGCCTTGAAGAGTGTTTATTCTCATTTGGCATTGCACATAAAAATACAAATAGAAACTTCTGAGGGAATTCTGCATCCCTTATTTGCCAAAATAGGATCCTAACCAACTGTCTTTCCCTGTAATGCCATCAATTCTGGCCTAAATCAAAATGAAAGCAATAAGAATTAATGTCAGCTGAGTCAAGAAATGTTCACCTATTCCACCTGGCCACAAATGAAAAACAGAGAGTCAGAATCTGATGTGCTAGACATCTTAAGTGGTTTAGTTTTCTTACTGCAGAAGTTTCCATAAGCATGAAGAAAACAGACCTGCTCTTGGTCACCCATTCTCAATACTATCTCCTCTCCTGTGTGTCCTAAAAAAAGTAACAGCATAAAATTTGAAGGAATCACACCATATGCTTTAGCACAATAATAAGTTAGAATTGCTTTGAATTATTTCAACAATACTCTTAAACTTCTCAATATCTGTGTAATTCTCTGACTATGAATAATTCAAAGAAAGTTACCCTGTGAGTGTAAGCACTCAGTAAATATTTTTCAGTGAACTCATGCATCCTCCCTTCTCTTGTAACCTAAGCATTTGTAGGAAAGTGCCATTTTGGGTAGAGATATCCATGAAGTTGGTACATCCCTTAAAGAAATTTATTTTAATAATGTATCTTTGCTATTAAAAGATGTCAAGAAACAGAATATGTCAGCTTTGGGGGTGGGGTAGGGGGCAGGGTCTGCAACTATGTGGTGTCTGCACATGTTCTGTTATCTATCCATATGACCTGGATGCAAAATTTACCACTGCTTCAACCTTCTTGACAGAAACCAATTGATGTAGAGTCTACTGAAGTTGTTATAATAGATAAGCAACTGGGAATTACATTATACATGTCCTTTAAAAAAAAAAAACTAAAAAATAGAAGTCTTAAAAAAATCCTTATTAGACATTGTTTTTCCCAAGGGGGGATTATCATTCTCTCCACCACTACGACAGGGCCCCCAGCCTACTGGCTTTCCTTTTCTGCCTTTACCTGAAATCTCACAAATGTCATCCACTCTCTATGCTTTGAGACTGTCCTCTGCTAAGTTTGTCCTTGGGGTATCAGCCTCTATCTCAAGTATTTTATCAAAACATTCATTTCCAAACACAGCACTCTATATAGGAGGAACTCTGGTGTACAACTTTCCTTCCACCTTGTTATGACCTGCATGTTTTGTGAGTCAAGCTCTGTGTCTCTGCAGATCAGAACCCAGCAGTCCTGACCATGGTTCATCAACAATTGAGCAAGATCTTGCTGCCCTAGATGCTGAAATGACCCAAAAGTTAATAGACCTGAAGGACAAACAACAGCAGCAGCTGCTTAATCTTCGACAAGAACAGTATTACAGTGAAAAATACCAGAAGCGAGAACATATTAAACTGGTAAGCCTGAGAAATACGATTGATTAGCTGGAACCCTCTTTTCTAAAGAAAATTCTTGATGATCTTGGATAAGTTTAGAAAGACAGTGACATGTATGGATGGCACCTTCCTCTTGTTTCCTTAGCTATAATCTTATCTTGATGCCAGGGCATGGACAGAAGTAAGATGCATTTCTCAGGTCCATACTGTGATATGATTTCAACACATGCTTAAAAGCACAATCAAGGGGCACCTGGGTGGTGCAGTCGGTTAAGCGTCTGACTTCGGCTCAGGTCATGATCTCACGGTTCATGGGTTCGAGCCCCGCATCAAGCTCTGTGCTGACAGCTAGCTCAGAGCCTGAAGCCTGCTTCAGATTCTGTGTCTCCCCCTCTCTCTGACCCTCCCCTGCTCACGCTGCCTCTCTCTCTCTCAGAAATAAATAAAACAGTTAAAGAATATTTTAAAAATTAAAAAAATTAAAAAAAAATAAAAGCACAATCAAAACCTATTACCTGGGTTTTAAAAAGCAACACAATCATTTCTTAGGATTTGAAATTGCATAAGGGCACCTAGTGTCCACCACGCTAATATTTTACAAGCTCCACTATTTCAGCATCTTTACCAAGTTCCTCTCTGTTCCCCAATGAGGCTATGTTTTATCGTTTTTATTTTCACTAACTTATTTTGGGGTTATAACAGCGTTGGGAGGGAGAATCTTTGAACTCTCACAAGGAATTAAAAAACACTTATCTTGTGTCAAGAAAATTAAGAACATGCTACAAATAAATGTTCACTTTTTTTTGGTGTCACTAGGCCTTGCAAACCCTAAAAAAAAAAGCCTACAGTCCTCTCTCCTACATTTAAGAGAGTCAGTATCTACGTGGCCGATATGGGATATCGTCTACCTAGTTGTTGAGGCTCCCTGTGAGAGGAAATGCCATAGTCTCTGTTAGTGATCAGTTTTGTCCTCCAAAATGTTTTCTCATAGGTGGTGACATTCCTCCACTGTTGTTGATGCCTCCACTGTTGTTACATGATGACACATAATATGGACATGATAAATATTTGGTGACAGATTAAATGAATCAAATGATAATGTAGCATTGAAAAAAAGCTTGTGCCCCAAATAAAATAAACAAGTAAGCTAATAGAAATTAGTGTATCCAGAGTTTGTCTGTGTTTGTCTGAGCTGTCTGTTTCTTTGCTGAGAGCCTGTCCATGTAAGAGAATTCTGAGGCTGTTTCTGCTTTGGATGGTTTAGCCATTAGTGGAGGTTTTGCCATCACTAGGTAATGGGTGATTCAGTGTAATGCTCTTGACCTAGTGCTAGTTAGGCAATGATAATATGCAAACGAGCAGGTCAGAATCACATGAGGAGCTTATCAAGCATCAGATTCCACTTGGCCAATTATTCTCAACTTCAGCATGCATCAGAATCACCTAGAAGGCCTGATAAAACACAGGTTATTGGTCTTTGCCCTGAATTTCCGGTTCATCCATCCTCTTGTGGGGCTGGTGATGCTGATGCTTCAGGTCCCAGGACCACACTTTGAGGACCCCTGCTTCACTCCTAATGTGAGGCTTGAGGATTTTAACAAGCTCCACCTGAGGTTGGTGGGCCACCTTGTTTGTGAACTAAAATAGAATCAAAGCCATGAAAGTATAGTAGGGCCAGGGTAAGGTTTGGTGTAAGGAAGGGAATGCCTGACAGGCCAGAGAAAGTCAAGGCAAATTTTAGTGAGAGATAATGTCTCTGAGACCTTGCTGCAACCATACCATCTGATTTTCTCCAGCAGCGTATCCCTAGGACTCCATAAAATAATGACAATAATAAAAATTAAAATAACAACCAGGTATTGAGCATTCACCATGGGAGCCATATCCTGTGCTAAGCCATTTACAGAAATTGTTGGATTTAATCCTTACAACAATAACCACTAGAGTTTGGTACTATTGTCAGCTTATTTTGCAAAAAAAAAAAAAAAAAAAAACAAAAACAGAGAAATTCATTGACTTTCCCAAGATTCCACAACTAGAAAGGGGTGCAATCGGATTTGAACCTTTGTCCTCTGATACTAGAGCCCCTGCTTTATAACTGTTGTGCAGATACCTCTGCTAATTCAGATTTCAAGCCAAGCTCATCATAATGACCTCATATCCGCTCACACAGGCCATACACAGCCAAGTCCTTCATTACAGTGCCTGGGATATGGTACCTGTCTCTCCCTCTCTTCTCAACAGCTTTATTTCATATGCCATACAATTCACTTCATTAAAGTATATACTCTGGAGCACCTTAGTGGCTCAGTCAATTACTCATCTGACTCTTGGTTTCAGCTCAGGTCATGATCTCATGGTTTGTGAGTTTGAGCCCTACCTCGGGCTCGGCACTGACAGTGCAAAGCCTGCTTGAGATCCTCTCTCTGTCTTTCTCTTTCCCTCTCTCTCTGTCTCACCTGCTTGCTCTCTACCCCTCTCTGTCTCAAAATAAATAAATGAACATTTATAAATAAAGAACATAGAAATAAACTGTACACTCCAATGATGTTTAATATATTCATAGATATGTACAACCATCAGCATAATTTGAGAACATTTTTATCGCCTTGCAAAGAAACCTTCATTCATTCATGTATTCATTCATTCAACAAATATTTGTTAGATACCTACTCAGTAAATATTCTACAATAGAAGAGGATAAAAATAACAACCCTAGCCTTTATGCAGATTACATTCTAGATGAGGGGTCAGACCATGAACAAAATAAGTTGGTAAAAGATATAGTATGTCAAGTCATCATAAGGGTTTAGGAGAAAATCAATGAAAAATGGGGAACTAGGGAATGGGGATGGAGGGAAGAATGAGGAGCATTCTTTGAAATTTCAAATCAAGTAGCCAGGGAAGGACTCACTGAGAGGCAGCTTCTGAGTTAGGAGTGAAGGACTGACCCCTGTGAACACAGGGGACAGGATTTTCCTGGGCAGAAGGATTAACCAATGCAAAGATTCTGGGTCAGGTATGGGCCTTCTATTGGAGGACCAGCAAGGTGGCTCTGTCTGAGGATGACTATAGGGTCTTGGGTAAGATATGGGACTTTTGGTGTTGGGGACAGATCTTGTAGGGCTGTGGGCCTCTGTATGGCATCTGTTTTTCACTTAGAGTGCAGTTGACACCACTGGAGGGTTTTGAGTGCAGGAGTGATGTGATCTGAAATAACCTCCACAAGGACCACTCTTCTAGTACATGGTGAAGAGTAGGGACTCAGGAAAGAGCCATCCCAAAGCACAGTTCAGATGAATGGTAGCCCAAGGGGTTATAAGTCCTGGCATCCTCTGGCAGATGACTGCAGTTGACAGAGTGAATATGACTCTGAGGACTAGGCAATCCAGCCATAATCATCTGTAGTTTCCCCAGAGTTCCAGCCTCTGGCAAGATTCCATTCCCCAAGGAGAGAGACATGGGAGAGGCTCAAAACAAGAATTCAGAGTGTGAATGAAAACAGAAGCCCAGACATAGCAGAAAGGCCCTTCGGGGATCAGGGGGCATTACAAATAGGTCCAGAAATCAGAGGGAAGTGCCGCACAAGCTCAATATCACAGAAAGAACACTTGAGCCAGAGGCACCACAGCAAATCCCACTAGAAGAGGGCACAGAGAGCTAACTGCTCAACAGATTTCCTCCCAGATGAGATAGTAGGCTGGGAACCGGGGAAAACCAACCTGAGGCTATAGGTAGAAAAATCCCACCTGACGGGACACGGGAGCAGGAGAGGTAGTGGAACTCCCACGGGGGGTGGCAGTCCCACAATGTGTGCTTCAACTCCCTTTGCCCTAAGAAGCAATGAGTGTGTCCATAAGAAAACCTTTGAAGAGTTCTCAGAAAAATATACATATATATATCCAAGCCAGTCTGGACCTTTCAAGCCAAATATACTCAAAAATCTCACCCCTTCACCTTTGTGATTATGGATCTGGGTTTCAGATAAACCCCTGATGCCTTTGAACACACCTGTATCCTTTTGTTAAGAAGGCTAAGGCCCAAACACCTAGGACTTAGAACCAGGCAAAGTTTACTTTATGTCCATTAGGGGGCATACACAATTTATACTACATGCCTTGAGCTGGGGTGTATCAGAACTTTGTATCACTCCAATTGTATCAGCCAGAAATTGCTCTGCCAGGAAATCTTTTGACCGAGAAGCACCCAGAAATGTCATTTCTATCTTGGGTTGTGGATCAGAGTTATGAACAGGCCTCTCAAGCTAAATTAGACAAAAGGAAGTGTAATTAAAAAGCAAGTATGCCCCAGGTAAAAAGGACTATTTGGGTGATGAGGAAAATTAAACAAGATATTTCATCTCCCAAAATTGCTTTGGGAATTAAATACAGATGTGTTTAGGGTAAGGATTATACATTTCAAATGCCAGCACCCACAGTTCAAAGCAAGAACAAAACCATTATATCAATAAACTCCCTGCCAAATGATTATTAAAAACTTAAAATTTGGGGTGCCTGGGTGGCTCAGTCAGTTGGACATCCAACTTCGGCTCAGGTCATAATCTCACTGCTCGTGGGTTCGAGCCCTGCATCGGGCTCTGTGCTGACAGCTAGCTCAGAGCCTGGAGCCTGTTTCGGATTCTGTGTCCCCCTCTCTCTCTGACCCTCCCCTGTTCATGCTGTCTCTCTCTCTCTCTCTCAGAAATAAATAAAACATTAAAAAAAAGAACTTAAACTTTGCAAAGCACTCTGATAGATCCTGGAGATGTGGTCATCATACAAATTGGGGAAGCATGTATCACAAACAGTTATAATAGCATACAATAAATGAAATAATAAAGGTATCAGCAAGTTGATACAAAATCTCGGATATGGGAACAATTTACATAATTCCATAAACTGATAAATAACAACAGAATATTTTTGAGGTAATTGTTCACAGGAAGTATAAAATGCACACCGAACATCATAGACTCTATAGCTTCAAAGAAATTTTTATACCTATCCAAAAATGAATCTTTAACCTTAAAACTATATCCAAATAGCTCTGCAGCCTGGTTATTCAAGTGTGATTCTGGAATCACCTAGGATCTCGCCTGTTAGACTCCCAGAGTCTCATGCCCCACCCCGGAGCTGCTAGATCACAATTCGCATTTTAATAGGTGTCCCAGATGACTTATTACATATTCAAATTAAAGAAGGAGGGTTCTAGAGCCATTGATCCTTAACCTTTGCTCAAAATGTATTTTGGAATAAGGCTAAAGGTTCTTTTAGTTGAAATGGGAAATACAGCGTGTGCTCCACTATTCACACCTTGATCCTCAAGCTGGATGGATGGTGCCAAAAGCACAAGGCCTGTGGAAATCACTCCTGTGATTTCCTGCCTATATTGGCAACAGAAGAAAATAGTTACTTCTGGATGAGTGAAAATAAAGATATAAATTTCCCAAACGAATTCAAGTTCTTACACTCCCTGAAATAGTATCCATAGATACTATGAGGATCTGTGAATCCTAGCTGGGGATCCCCATTCCAATGGCCTGCCATTCTTTCTTTTTCTTCTTTCTCATGGCTTCAAGAAAAGATTTCCTCATTTTCTCTCACAGTAACCACTCTCTTTATCCTCTGTAGAGGCTTGTTTTCTTTTGCTTTGCTTTGTTTCTCGTATTTTAGGTCTCCTGAATGTACCAGTCCCATTCATTTCTCCCTTCCTTCACATCAACATTAATGGCTGGTATTCTTCTTATACATCTTTCCACTTATCTCACTGACAATCATTTATAGGACCCAAACCAACATTAATATCCATCCACTTGAGTTCCCCAAGTCCCTGCTGATCCCAGGGACTGAAAGATGTATTTAATGGTAAAAAGCTGTAGGTGAGTACTGACCAGCTACTAACAGATGGCCCATCAGGATGTGAGTAGTGATGAGTGAGGGTCTACAGTCAAATGTCATTTCTGACCACTTCTCTCCCACTGAGTAACTGTGTGACCACTCTGAACTTCCATTTTCTCATCTGTCCAATGGGAATAAGAATAATCTTCGCTTCATAGAACTGTAAGGGGAATCTCATTAAATAATGTCCACAAATCATTGTTGTTAATGAAATAAAATAATACATGAATTGGCTAGGAATTCTTGACTTCTATTATAAATGTGTATTGCCGTTTTTGACATTCTGCTACAGCTGGATGGAGCTCATTGTCTTCCTTTTGATGAGTTCTATGAGCGCCATTTGCTGTGGCAGCCTCTACAGAAGCCAGCCTTGAATTTTCTCCCTTCCATGGCCAGCCAGCTAAAGTATATGGGCCAGGAGTAATTACAGTGTCAGGAAGAAAGTAACTCTACTGAGTTGTGGTAGTGTTATCTGTCTTCCTCCAATATTCTGACTTCTTAACATGGGATTATTTTTCTTGATAAATAAATGACTTAACTTTCCTGAAAACTTTACATTCTCCACCCAATAAGAAATGACAAATAAAAGATTTTAGTAATGAAATAAAGAATGAAAGGATTGTCAAAATGTGTTCTTATTTGTAAATTTTTCTGATCACCATTGATTAACCCTGGTAGAGTGAATCTTTTCATATATATATGTGTGTGTATATATGTATATACACATTATGTATACATATATGCATATATATACATATGTGTATATACATATATACACATATAAATTATCTTAAATTCCACTTCTGTAATTACGAGCAGACATGAGTCTATTTCCATGTTTGTCTTGGCCATTTGTATTCCTATTTCTTTCTTTCTTTCTTTCTTTCTTTCTTTCTTTCTTTCTTTCTTTCTTTCTTTCTTTGACAGGAGTTAGGATTTATTGGTGGGCATGAGCAAGAAGAGGGTAACACCAAGGCTCTCAAGAGTGGAGGGCCTACCATTTGTCCAGGGGGCCATGATTAGGGATGTATTTCACCCCACAGCCATCTGGGATGAGCCACTTTTCAGCCACCATGTCCTCAATTCATTCACTTGTTCAAGTCCCACTTCTTGGAGATGTGACTCTTCGATGGTCAGGGAACTTGAAATTGGCCCTGAATAGGGTGTTAACCACATGCCCCTTGTTCTTCCGCTTGTAACAGATGGACATGACAACTTGGTCAATGTGGACCCTGGTCACTGTGCTTTGGGGCACCCTGCAAACCTGTCTGGGGCCTACACTGGGGATAGCAAATCAGATATGAATGTCCACTGGAAAGGGTTGTCTCCATGGTTCCTTAGGGCAACCAATACAAACAACAAGATGCACAAACTACCACAGAGTTACTGTTTGCAACCATTGCACATCAGGTCCCCCAGGGAGATAGAGCATATTCAGCTTAATTGGCTACAGATTATCATCATTTTTTCTTTTTACAAACTGCCCATTCACATCTATCGCCTACTTTTCTGTTGGATTGTCTCCTTTCCTTTTGACCCACAGAGTTCATGTGGTATCTTTGCATTTATTATTTTTGGAGGTTGGGCAAGTTAGAGATTATGAAATACACTTATATAATCATTCATTCATCAAAAGCTATTGAAGGCCTACTCTAGGCCTCACACTGGTAGGGGAATTCCATGTGAACTGTAGTCCCCGCCCCGGGAGCTTACAGTGGTTAAGAGTACAGGTTGTGAAGTCAGACAAATCTACTAACAGAATGCCTGTCTTCATTCTGTAGCTTTGCTGCATAACAAACACCTCAAAACTTATTGCCTTAAAATGGCAATTTGTTTAGCTCATGATTCTGTGTGTAGCAATTTGAGCTTGACTCAACTGGATGATTCCTCTCGTGTTGGTTGGGCTCATTCATGTGTCTCTGGTTCAGCTGCCCCTCACCTAGAGGCTCTGCTTCTGAAGCTTGGCTGACTGTCAGCTGGGTCAAGACAGGTGATTGATCCACATCTTTCATCCTCCATCAGGCTACCTTGGGCTTGTTCATGTAGAATGAAAAGAATTCCACTTGAGAACAGGAGGAAATAGGCAAGGTGTTTTGAGAGGTCTCAAAACTTCTTCCTCCATCTTTGGTCAAAGCAAGTCATAAGATTTGCCCAGATTTAAGGAATAGGGAATTAGACTGTATTTTTTATTTAGGGTAGCGGCAAGTCATAACACAAAGAGAGTGAATACAGTAAGTGGTGGAGAAGTAGGATAATAATCTACACACAACCATCATAATTTGGATGTGAGACACAATAAAATAATCCATGAGAATTTAACACAGTGCCTAGAAGATAGTCATCATACTTTACCAAAGGACTATTTGCACGAGATTTAAAATGAGAAGACATGACTTCCATTTTTAGTTGCATAATGTTATCTAAATTATTTCACCTTGTTGAGTGTCGGTATCCTCATTTCTAAAACAAAAATTTTGTACAAGAATGACTAAAAACTCTCCTTTTGACAGTAATGCTAGTTTCCTTTAATTTTAAAGTCAGAGGATGATCCAACTCTCAGGCCTATAAAAATAATAATGAAGATGTCAATATGAGGCAATAAACTTTGGTTTTTCTTTTGTGTGTGTATACAAGATATCTTAATGTACTTTTTTGTGTTAATTGGTAACTATTTAGGTAATATTAAGAAAAAAAAAGTCAATAAACAGAACTATACCCAAAGGCAAAGAAAATAATGGTCTTGACTTGTGTCAACTTAAAGAAGCTTAGAGAACAGAAGGGAATCTGCTCAAAGGAAAATTCCAAAATAGAACCCACAAGTCTGATAATTTTGTCTGTGCCCTCCAGAATTATAGGCCTCATTGCCTTCCCCCTGACAAGTCAGGATGCTGATATGATATATATTGCATTAAGAAAAAAAGTAGGTGACATGCTGTGGTATTTATCTTCAAAGGCAGCTCTTCAGAATCTAGATTCCAAAGGGACCATTGAAATATTAAGTCCATGATTTATTGCCCTATTTTAGTAACAAACCACAGGACAAATCACATATCCTTTAATCAGATCTCCTTTGCTAATTATTTGAAAACTGCCAGTCTACAGTCAAATGCTCTACCACTGAGCTATACCCCCACCGCACTGAAAACCACCAGTCTAAACACTATTACTACTTGCTCACATCTAAGTAGTAACCAATATTTATTTATTTTACTTATTCTAAATTAAATGATTTTGACATCTTTTAAAATTATGAAGCCTTACCCTAGAACTGTAGTGGTTTGGTTGTTGTTTTCTTTGTTGATTTAATTAGGTATAATAATCTCAACTAACTTGATGAAATACAAAATTTCCTCACTGGTAAAACTCAAGCATCATTAGCATACCATAAGTAGAGGTCCCTTTAACAAAGTTCTTGATTTTTTAAAAAGTTTGAAAATATTTCCAATTGATAGCCTCATAAACGAATACTGGGCATGCCTGGGTGGCTCAGTCAGTTAAGCATCTAACTTCAGCTCAGGTCATGATCTAGAGGTTTATGAGTTCGAGCCCCACATTGGGCTCTGTGCTGATAGTTCAGAGCCTGGAGTCTGCTTCAGATTCTGTGTCTCCCTTTCTTTCTGCCCCGCCCCCATTCATACTCTGTGTCTCACTCTGTCTCTCAAAAATGAATAAATGTTAAAAAAAATTTTTTTAAAGTAATACCAAAACATCATTCATGAGACTATGCTACAATGATTGATTTATATTTCCCAATAAACTGCATAGCTCACTTTTACTGGCATAGTTTAAAAATAAAAACTAATTTTAAATGTTATGAATTCATTGGGCCAGCTTATTAACATTGACTAGGAATCTTGGTCAGATTTTCACCTTTATTTATTTATTTATTTTACCTAACAAGGAAAAAATTCCATGGACCCTTTAGACATTTAGACTCAAATAAGCTGCTGTAAATTCTATGTGGTTATGCAAATTAAAAAAATAATTTCATAGGTATGAAAGAATACCTCAGAAAATGATGGTTGCCCTTTTAGTCCAAAATTTTACTCTTGTTCTGAAAAGAAAAGAAAGCTAGTGGAGAATATCAGCTCCACCTGGACCAGGCTTATCTGTTAGCTCACAATTGGACCATCAATACTGGTGCAGTGTCCAGCACACCATAGGTCCTCAGTAATTATTGGTTGACTGAATGAGTGAATATTTCTCAATTCAAATGGGTAGGATACACCCCAATGTGAACATTCACCTTGCATTTAAATTGTCAATAATGAGGGCGCTTGGGTGGCTCAGTTGGTCAAGCATCTGACTTCAGCTCAGGTCATGATTTCCCAGTTTGCAGGTTTGGGCCCCGCGTCGGGCTCTGTGCTGACAGATCAGAGCCTGGAGCCTGCTTCAGATTCTGTGTCTCCCTCTCTCTCTGTCCTTCCCCCACTCATGCTGTTTCTCTCTCTCTGTCTCTCTCTCTCTCTCAAAAATAAATAAACATTAAAAAAGATTTAAATTGTCAATAATGCATTTAATACATAGATCATTACTTAGTTATTAAATTAATTCTTTGTAGAAGTAAAAAAAAAAAATTAGACTGGATGCTTTGATGAGCGGAAAAGGGGGTAGTACCTTCTCTAGATATTCCTGGAAGGGGAAGAAAGATGGGTTGTGTCTGAAATGTGAACATTCTATACTTGGTTTTTTGTTCATTTTCCAAACTGGTCTTCTTGAGAAGAGACTCCAAACATCACAATTTCTGTCCATGTTTGTTTTTTATCCCTTTTGAGTTAGAGTCAAGGAATTATTCTGTCCCAAGGAAACCATTCTCTCACCCTCAAACAGCTAACCCTAGTGAATTTCAGCATGGAGTTGAAAACAAGCATGAAATTATATTCCCCCAGGGCTTTCCTTTTTCACTCCTTAAAAGGTTTGGAACATTTAACCAGAAAAGTTGTCATGAGTGGTAAGCAAATAAGTCCAATAACTGAAATGTGTCTATTCCTTTGGGCCAGAAAAAAGAATCATATAAAAAGTTAAAATTAAATGCTGTTTACTGCACTTCAGTTTAACCGTGGCTCTCTTGGGTTTCTTTTCCCCTAGGAATTCTAAACTAATCTTTTCTTCTTTCCTATTTCAGTGAGTTTTGTGATTAATACATGATTGAATAGTTCTTTGAGTAGAATATATCTGCTGATAAATACACCAAAAGTGAGTGTACCCTTAGGTTAGTTAAAAAGCACTTCAATTATTGTGTGAAAAATCCCTCTTCTGGGTCTATTTTCACATCTTATATTATAGAAATCCTGGACCCAATACTCCGAGAGATTCCTTTATCTTATTTGGGGGTTTCTATTTCTATTTTTTGGTCAGGATTCTCTTGATTGCAAGTGACAGAAATCCATGTTAAACTAACTTATATACAAGAAATATAAAGTAGATCACATAAGAAAAGTTTGTCCATGCACACCAGGAAAGGGAAGGGATGGAGAACTAGACGCCAGAAACCACTGACAAAACTTTTCATTTCTGTTTACCTGTCTGTCTACCTGTATCTCTCTCCTTTTCTCTCTGTTCTTCTTTCTGTGTGTCCTTCTCCTTCCCTCCTTCTCTCTCTCTCTCCCTCTCTCTCTTTTTTGCTTTTCAATGTGTATTAGCACTATTCTTTTCCAAGGCTTCCCCTTCTCAGAAAATATAGGTACCAGCCAACCTAAGTTATTCTTTCTCCAGTAGCAGGTTGGAGAAATCTGGAGGAAAGCTTTGTTAGGGTCATGTGATCGCCCAAACTTGTAACCTTAGATCAGTCATTTGTGGCTAAAATCAGGGTATGACTGGTCCAACTTGGATCAATGCCTCCCCTGGACCACCTCCCCTGGACCATTTACCTTGGCCAAGGGATGGGGTAAAAAAAAATACAGTTAAAGCTTTGGTACATACATAAAGGAAGAATATTTGGGATATAGTGGAAAGACTGAGGAGAGACTGAGGGCATGAAGGAAATTCTCCCTGAGTCCAGACCAGAGTCAATGAAAATCTACACCAGAATGCTATTAACACAAAGCCATGAGCTACGTCGTAACAAGAACAATTCCCAAATCTCCATGACTCACTAGATGTGGAAAGTACCCAAGAGGGAAATCAAACATAATGTCCACTTTTGAACTGAATGATAATAATTACTGGGAAAACATGATGACTTGTCTTCTGTGAGAGACAAAGCCTAATCTTGCTTGTAGAAATGTTGAGATGCTGGTGAGCCATCCTCAGGTAGAGCTGGGCAAAGGCAGTTGATAATGCTGAAATGAACTGAAGCCACTAACAGAGTCAAATAAGCAGCTGTGGTAATTACTGAAGATACTATAAATTAAGGAAAGAGAGTTTTGTGTAAAAGTGGTTGGCAACTGGCACGCTATCAGAAGGACAGGATAAACTCATCATCCCCAACTGTGGGTAAAGGCACTGAGGTGCCATGTTGAACTCACAGGAGCATGATGGCATATTTTGCATGTTTTAAGGAGACAGCAACATCTTTTGAACATTTTGCAAAGTATTACTATTAAGTTTGAACCTAATTATTTCACAAATAAATACAACTGTCCTTTTGTTTCTTTTAGCTTAAGGATACCATGAAAAGATTACAAAGATCCTGAGGTCACGATGAACTAAGAAACTTTTTGACTCTCTGGAATAATAAAAGCTATGTCCTGAGAAATGGCTAGTAAAATAACAAAATTTTTTTGTAATCTCAAAGCAAAATCAGGTGAACTCCAGTGGTTGAAGTGGAAGTGAGATGGTGGAGCTGAAAAATGGGGCTGGGACATTGAAGCTTTGGGAGCAGTAATTGGTCTTCCATTTTAGAGATAAAAATGAAAGGAAGGTTCAAGATGGAACAAAATTTCAGGGTTCTGGAAGGGTGAGGAAAACAGAGATGTGTTGATGTGTTTTTATGCAGAGGGAATGTGTGCAGCACAGAAGAAAGTTTGAGAGGAGAAAATGAAATGCTAGATCAGATCCTCCCACAAGTGGGAGAGATGGGGAAACAGGGCAAGGATGTTTCTTGCAGAAGAAAAGGTTATGAAACCAAGTTAGGAAGCCACCAAGTGGTCTAGTAGGACTTGCATGCATGTTTTTCCTTTCAGTTTTTGCAGCCCCCCCAGGAGAGAAATGTTATCCTTGTGTCAGAAGTGAGGAAGCTGAGGCTGGGGTAATGAAGAGAATGTAGATAAAGTGCCAAAGATCTTTTGAGACAGAAAAGAGGGAATTTGAGGGAATGTCTTAGTTCCTTTCAGCTGCTGTAGCAAATTACCATAGATTAGGTGGCTTAAACAATAAACGTTTATTTCTCTTTTTCCTAACGTTTACTTATTTATTTTTGAGAGATAGTGGAGGGGAAAGGCAGAGAGAGAGGAAAGGTGAGAATCCCAAGCAGGCTTTGTGCCATCAGTGGAGGGCCAGACATGGGGCTTAAATCCACAAACTGTAAGATCATGACCTGAACAGAAATCAAGAGTTCGATGCTTAACCAACGGAGCCACCCAGGTACCTCAATAAACATTTATTTCTTACAGTTCTCTTTTTTTTAGATTTAAGTTAGTTAACATACAGTGCAGTATTGGTTTCAGAAGTCTTTTGTCACAATTTGAAGACTTTGAAAGCCCAAGATTAAGGCTACAGAGCTAGTGTCTGGTGAAAGCCCACTTCTTGGTTCACAGATGGCCATCTTCTCACTGTGTCCTCACATGGTTGAAGGGGCAATACAGCTCTGTGGGATCTCCTTCATAAGGGCACTAATCCTATCATGAAAGCTCAAACTTCATGACCTAATCACCTCCCAAAGCCCCACTCCCTAACATGGTCAGTCACTTTGGGGTTTAGGATTTCAATATAAATTTGGGAGGACACAAGCACTCAGTTCATAACAGAGGGCTTCTTCTAAATCTCCATCATTCTCAGGAGATTTGGACAATTTGGACAATGCCTCTCCGACCATAACATGAACACAAATTTCCTGAGAATCTTGTTAAAAATGCTGACTTTGATTTAGTTGACCTGGGCTAGGACCCAAGAATTTGAATTTCTGTTGTGTTCTCAGGCAATGCCAATGCTGTTGGTCCATGCTGATAATGCTACACACTGAGTAGCAAGATTTAGAAAGCCAGGTCATTGGCTCAGAGTTTGTAGAATAGTGACATGTATTTAGGGTGCTTGATAAGTATTTGTTGGACTGTGGCTAAAATGAACAGTTACATAAAGGTGTGTGTTCTGGGAACAAAGAAGGTGGGAACTCTTTTGAGAGAAGAGAAAGTGCAGATGGTCTGAGGGAGGGACAGTGAGGAAGGCCAGGGGACCCAGCAGGCAGGGAACTTCTGTGGAAGTTTGAGAAAGTAGT
Source organism: Crocuta crocuta (assembly GCF_008692635.1). Taxonomy (NCBI): domain Eukaryota; kingdom Metazoa; phylum Chordata; class Mammalia; order Carnivora; family Hyaenidae; genus Crocuta; species Crocuta crocuta. The sequence goes on from NW_027551557.1 coordinate 2,865,970, forward strand.
GCTGCCAATTGTGTCAGGTATGATTCCAAATCAAAATAAAAGTCAGAATTGGGTGGGGAGGGGGTGCATGGGTGTCTCGGTTGGTGAAGAGTTTGACTGTGGCTCAGGTCATGATCTCGAGGTTTGTGAGTTCAAGCCCGCACTGGGCTCTGTGCTGACAACTGAGAGCCTGAAGCCTGCTTCAGATTCTGTGTCTCCCCTCTCTCTCTACGCCACTCTCCAACTCTTGCTCTGTCTCTTTCTCTCAAAAATAAATAAACATTAAATAATTTTTTAAAGAATTGGATGGGGAGAGAGATGGGCTGTGGGATCAGGCTCAGGAACTTCAGTGACTGGCTGGTGAGATAGCTGAGGATGAGGGCAAGATATGGAAGGAGAGCAGGAAATGTGAGCAGATGCTGGCATAATCAAGAAAATAAGAGAATCTGCAGTCAGGTGAATGAGACACATGTCAAAGTGGGAACAGCAGTAGGAAGGCCACTGAATTCAAAAGTGTTGCTGAGAGATTTAGCAGTGGTCAGCCGAATGAGGAGAGGCCACAGAGACAACCCCCAACCAAATCTGGCAAAGTATCCAAATCACCAGAGGAGATTTTGAAAATACTGATTTCCAGGCCCTGCCCCTCGACATCTGGAATCCCTATGCCTTGGCACAGGCCCTGGAATCTGCATGTTTAGGAAGTTGTCCAGGAGCGATTCTGATAGTGCAGCCAAAGTTGAGGATCCCTGGATCACCCTCTATAACTCCTTGGGGTGAGTGAGAGAGAAGAAAGATGCTCTGGGAAAGGAAGGCCATTGAGACACACCCTCACTAGAATGGAGATGACAGGGATCCTCAAGGAAATTTCCAGAGTCTTTGCACACCAGAACTTTATGTCTAGATAGCTATAAAAATGGTACTACCCAGCTGTAATATTTCATGATTTCTTTTTTTTTTAATTTTTTAATGTTCATTTATTTTTGATAGAGAGACAGAATGTGACCAGGGGAGGGGAGAGAGAGAGGGAGGCACAGAATCTGAAGCAGAGTCCAGGCTCTGAGCTGTCATCACAGAGCTCGATTTGGGGCTCGAACCCACAAACCTCAAGATCATGCCCTGAGCCAAAATCAGACCCTTCACCAACTGAGACACACAGGCGCCCCCATCATGATTTCTTTAATTGTGATGGTCATGATCAGGTAAGCTCTCTTGAGCGATCAAATAGGTTTTCTGCTGGCCCAAGTCCCAGTGAATATTTGTTCAGATTTAATCCACTTCACAGACGAAGGCATCAGAAGTTATCAGAAGGCATTCACGTTAATGTTAAGTTAATGTGCCTTCTTTATTGTAATTCTCTAANTAATATTTGGATTAAATCCCAGATTTAATCCACTTCACAGACGAAGGCATCATATTTCACGTTAATGTTAAGTTAATGTGCCTTCTTTATTGTAATTCTCTAAGAGAATTTCTCCTTTAACTTTTTATACTCTTACATAAGAAAGGTTTTTGTTTTTTCAAAAACAATTACTAAAAACATAATGAAAAAGGCGTGGGGAAGTGGTGAAAGCCACAAGCCATTCAGCTGGATTGTTGGGTTTGTCCGCAGCCCTGTCACTTACCACCTCTGTGGCTGTGAGCCCAGAACCTGATCCACAGGTGTCAGTATCTTCATATGTAAAATGAAGATAAAAGCACAGCCTCACAGTGCAGTTCTTAGAATTAAATAGGAATTGAATACATTTAAAACTCTTCAAACTGTGCCAGGCATATAAAAATTATCAATGGAAGTTTGCCATACTCTGATTGTATAGCCTTAACGCTGTGGCAGCAACTGCCTCTGTTAAACTGGGCAACTTACCCAGCTGTGTTTGAGAATCTCCATCACTGGTGAAGAGCAGTGGGGTCTTTCACAGGAGGCCCACACTGCCTACGTGGTGCTCTGGGAAGAAGGGTTGAGTCCAGTACTACCTCTGCCTGAGTAATGGCAGAAGGCTTCATTGGTTTTCTATGTGGAAAAGAGAGGGATGGGACTGGAGGGCAAAACTGCCCGTATGTAATGGAGAAGCATTTACAGAGCACCTACTAAACATTAGGAATTGTGCAGAGGGCCGAGGATATGCAATTAAGAACATAGTGGCTACCTCTTGAAGTTTGGTTTGATAATAAATACAAGACAATAAATTAATGACTTTCGTGGCATGTGTTAAAATTCAATGACACCATAACCATAGACAAGAATTTCTGACACTTTGGAAGTTACCCACACAAGAACACAGCCCTTGACTTCTGGGGTGGGCCACTAATGATCCGTGAAGCAATTAAACAATGAATTAGGTGGGGGGAGCCTAGGTAACTCAGTCAGTTAAGCACCTGACTTTCGTTCAGGTCATGCTTGCTATTTGTGGGTTCAAGTCCCATGCAAGGCTCTGTGCCGACAGCTCGGAGCCTGGAGCCTGCTTCAAATTCTGTCTCTTTCTCTCCCTCTCTCTCTCTCTCTCTGCCCCTTCCCTGCTCACACTTTGTCTTTCTCAAAAATAAATTAATAAACGTTTTTAAAAAACCAATGAATTAGGTGGAAACCAAGAATTAAAATTCACAGTTGATTATAACTTGCATTTGTATCATACTCTTGTTATTTGGGGCATCACTGTACCTCCAGGAGACAAGGGCATTGATAAGTCCATTTACTACAAGAAAATGTAGGTTTCGAAAATATAGCCCCATTGACCCAAATTGTATTTTTGATGTCACAGAATGGGGACTGGAACCAGAACCCTCCACCCCTCCACTGCTTTTGCACTGAGCCAAGCTGTGGTAACCAGCACAATAGTCTAAGGCACCCTGTTTAATTCAAAAGAGATAAGAAGACTTTCAGAGTAAAACCTAGATAATGTGATTGTTTCCAGTCCTGCTTGGCTATGAGATGCCTGGAAATTTTAACTGTTGTTAAACATCAGTCACAAGTTTCCTAACTAGAGATATCGTTGTCTGGGCGCACAAGGGGAGAAGGTCTTTGTTTATGACTGTTTAAAACAGCAAACACATTTTCTTCCCCCAGCTTATTCAGAAATTGACGGATGTTGCTGAAGAATGTCAGAACAATCAGCTAAAGAAGCTCAAAGAAATCTGTGAGAAGTAAGCCTGTATTCTCTTTACAGTGGGCTTGTGCCTATAACTGTGTTACACACAAATTGCCCTTTGATTTGTCTCTTTTTTTTCTTTTACTTTCATTTTGACTTCAGAGAGAAGAAGGAATTAAAGAAGAAAATGGATAAAAAAAGGCAGGAGAAGATCACAGAAGCCAAATCCAAAGACAAAAGTCAAATGGAAGAGTAAGGAGAAAGAATCCCTTCCCCCCACCTTTTATCTGGAGATTCTTTTATTCTGTTAGAATACCAGCTTCTCAAACATACAAAGACCCATTTGTGACGTTTCTCCTCTAATTAACCTTTCAAAAGATCCTTTTTGTAAAGTTTTCAACATGAAACTCAAAGAGCTTTCACTAATGGACTGAGGTGTATCCAGGCCCTTTTAGATAAAGACTGAGCCAAGAGCTTCCCTTAGGGAAACACCAAATCCGTAGTTTCCCTGCTGTCAGGCAAACTTCCCAGCATTTAGTGAAAACAGGAGCTTGCCCAGGGCAAAATCTGACTTTTGTCCAGAACTAGCTGATTGTACCTTTCTTGCCACAGCAGTTAAGAATGTTGAAAGTTCTGGAAACTTCCATCTGGAAGTCTGAAGTTCACCTCTTTGTTTATGTGGGATGAGTTCATATAATGATCTAGTTGTCATTTGCTCTTAGGGAAAAGACAGAGATGATCCGGTCATATATCCAGGAGGTGGTACAGTACATCAAGAGGGTATGTTGGTTAATCTCTCTCTCCTTTGCAAACCATGTATGAATGTTGGGCAAGCACAATGTGAACCTCTGGAGGGACGTGCCATGCCTTGTTGTGTCTATTGATCACCAGGGCCCAGAAGAGCTGTTTCACAGACGGGGCATTCCGTAATCAATGTTTCTACAAGTTTAATTGCAAACCTACGTATAAGCAGGCTCATCTAAAAACAGATGTCAAGAATCATTTCCAAAGTGAGGAGCCCAGAAACAAAAGATCGATAGGGGTTCCCCCAAATGAACCTGTAGCTGTGATTGATGGTAGGGAAGATAGCAACCTCCAAAGGCACTTTTTCCATATTATTTTTTAGTTGGTATTACAGAAATTTTCAAACATTGGCAAAAATGTAAGAATAGCATAATCTATTGACGCCAACGCCCACCCTGTGTACCATCACCCAGGTCTGAGGCTTACCAACAGTCTCCTACACTTTTAAGGGCAGTTCTTGATCAGGATATGAAATAATTAAATGTATGCCATCGATCTAAAAAGCTTTCCATTTTTTAATGGAAACCATCCATTTATTAATGTTTAGATGAACATGACTTTCTCTGTAACTTTCTTATAGTTAGAAGAGGCACAAAGTAAACGGCAAGAAAAACTTGTCGAGAAACACAAGGAGATTCGTCAGCAGATCCTGGATGAAAAACCCAAGGTAAACTGAACCAAATAATAATACACAGTAGCTTCATTTTTTTCTCTCCATTTAATTACAATTTAACCTCTGTAGGTCATGTACGTTGCACAGTCTCAGATCAGTTCTTACATGTAAAACTCATGTATCTTTCTTAACCATGGTAAAGATCTTTGTAACAATATTCCACACAGGTTTATCATCAGCTGGTGAGCTTCAAACCCAGCTCTTGAAATTTTGGTTTTAGTTGGTCTGAGATATGGCTCAGGTATTTTTGAAGCGCCTCCCTTCCCTGCCAAAACAGAGAAAATTAGATTGTAATATTGTAATGTCAGGCTCTGTCCAGCAGAGGGTATCCTGTACCAAAATCACCCTGGTTTTTATCCAGACAAAATGTTCTCATAAATCAGAAAAAAAAAAAAAATCTTTTTCCCCCCTATAATAATAGTCTATTGTTTCTCCTCTTTAAAATTATCTTATGCTTATTGTTTGGTCAAAATCAATTCTTTTGTGAATATTAACTTTAAACTGATTCTCTATAAATCAAATATTTTTATGTTGCCAAATAGCATCTTGGTTTTAGATCATTACATACATTTTCATTCATCACTAAGTATTTGTGATAAATATGCTTTTCAGTGTTATTATTCTTCTATGTGTAGTTTAAAATACCTGCTCTAAAAGGTACAGCTATTTCATACAAGTACTCTTTAAACCTGCAAAGCTCAAAAGTGTTACTTTCATTTCAATGTATAGTCCATTGATCAATTTACTTTTTATAGAATGTTTTGTGGCTAGTTCAAAATATATTTTTGTGGTTATTTCTGCTCTTCTCCTTTTGTATTTATTATACAGGAGATTTATTTAATATTTTTAACTCCTAAAGTTTTTAGGCTTGGCAATATAGATGAAGCAGTAATGAAAATCTGAGAACTAATAATTACTTAAACATGCTGCTAATTTTTATGTTTTTCATGTAAACGTACAGTTTAAATATTCTTGGTCACCATCTTGGGTTGATTATACCTTGATAACAAATTTTTAAGATGATTTCAGAAATTGCTATACACTCCATTGACCCACTGATTGGGTCTTTGGATCTTTTATTTTATTTATTGATTTATTTTTAAATTTTTTAATGTTTTATTTATTTTTGAGACAGAGAGAGAAAGAGCATGAGGAAGGGAGGGGCAGAAGCATGAGAGAGAGAGGGAGACACAGAATCGAAAGCAGTCTTCAGGCTCTGAGCTGTCAGCATGGGGCTAGAACCCACGAACATAAGATCGTGACCTGAGCCATAGTCGGAGGCTTATCCGAATGAGCCAGCCAGGCGCCCCTGATTGATCTTTTATAATGTTTGGAGCAAAAGATTCAGGTCTGGCTGGAATTTAAGAGGCACATTGACACCCTAATAATCAGCCCCAGGTGGTATATTCAAATATATACATTTTCAATTCATTCTGTCTGAATTCAAATGTGTCATTACTTTGTACACTGACATAACATACATTGGTTATGACTGATATCTTATTAGCTGCCTTTTATATTTCTAAAAGAAAATCTCTTGTGAGATATGGTTATTCCCATAGAGTTTTATTTCACTCTGTTTTAGTTTTTGGTCCAAAAATATCAGATACTTGTCTCATAGCTACAATGCAATCACAAATGTGTTTCAATTATCTAACTCTCAGTATAAAAACCCCTATGAGGTTTTTATGTTACTCCTCTAGGTCATCATGATTAAAATCAACTTTGGTAGGTATTAAAGCACCTTTAAACTTCTGCACTGGATATAACTAAACATTAGAAGAATGACTGCTGGATAACTTGTTAAGGTACATTCTGCAGCAGTTTTACAGAAAACCCAATTAAAACTGGCTTACACAATAATAAACTTAGTAAGTCATATTACTGGAAAGTCAGATGTATTGCAGTCTGAGGAACTGTTAATTGAATAGCTCCACAGTCTCATCAAGAATCCTGGTATTTTTAGAATTTGCACTATGCCATCTCAGTTTGTTGTCTTTCATGCCTAAGGTGCAAACCCAGAGTCACAAAATGGCTGCCATAGCTCCATGCATCACAAC
>NW_027551557.1:2872596-2909793 GCF_008692635.1 Crocuta crocuta
AAAACATAACAAAAAACCCCTCAAAGAAAAAAAAAAAAAAAAAAAAAGGTAATATTTTTATCTTATAACCCTTTATTTATAAGATTAAGGAAAATCTTCCTAATAGCTTTCTCTTCATTGGCTAGGATTGTACCATATATCCATTTCTAAACCAATCAGGGGCTGGAGAGTATAATTTTCATGATTGCCTTAGAGTAATTAAGGCTCACTCAAAAGGGTGGAGGGAGTTCAGCTCCTCCTCAGTTTCATAGTCAACAGGCACCTGAACAAAACTGATATTTTCTTATAAAGATATAGAAACATCAGTTAGGTAGGTAATGATGTGTGCCACTACCATATTTATAGCAATTTTCTGTTTCTTCATTTTTGAACTTTTAGCAAAAGATCTGAAGTGTTTCTATGAACTTTTAATAGTTGCTTTGCCATCATTTTTGTTTTGTTTTGTGTGCAAAATTCTGAGCCTGCCTGCACATGATCAGTGTAGTCTGTCCAAATACAGCTAATAATCAGAATTGAACACTACAATGAACTGAAATGTGTCCTCCCAAAATTCACATGTTGAAGCCCTAACCCCCAAAGTGATGATATATGGAGAAGGGGCCTTTGGAAGGTATTAATGTTTATTCATTGTATTTTTTTTTCATTTTTCATTGAAATATAATTCACATACAGTGTTATATTAGTTTCTGGTGTACAGTATGATGATTCAATGATTTATACATAACTTACTGCTCATCATGATAAATGTACTCTTAATCCCCTTCACCAATCTCATTCATCCGTCTACCCACCTATCATCTGACAACTACCAATTTATTTACTGTATTTAAAGTCTGGTTTTTGTCTCTTTTTGTTTGTTCATTCATTTTGTTTCTTAAATTCTACATATGAGTGAAATCATATTGTATTTGTCTTTGTCTGACTTACTTCACTTAGCATAATACCCTGGCTCCATCCATGTGGCTGTAAATGGCAAGATCTCATTCTTTTTTATGGCCAAGTAATATTCCATTATATAAATATATCTCTTTTTTTTTATCCATTCATCTACGGGTGGACACTTAGGTTGCTTCTATATCTTACAGTATTTCCATATTGCACATGATGCTGAAGTAAACATAGGGGTGCATGTATCTTTTCAAACTGGTGTTTTTGTTTTCTTTGGGTAAGTACCCAATAGTTGATGTACTAGAGCCTCCAAGCTGTTTTCCACAGTGGCTCCACCCACATGAATTCCTACCAACAGTGCATGCGGATTCCTATTTCTCTAAAACCTCACCAGCACTTGTTATTTCTTTCTTTTTTAAATTTGTTTATTTTTCTTAAATATTTTATTGTTAAGGTGGTTTCCATATAACACCCAGTACTCATCTCAAGTGCCCTCCTCCATGCCCGTCACCCCCCTTCCCCTCTCCTCCACCCCCATTAGCCCTCAGTTTGTTCTCAGCATTCAAGAGTCTCTCATGGTTTGCCTCTCTCCCTCTCCCCAACTATTTTTCCCCTCCTTCTCCCCCATGGTCCTCCGTAAAGTTCCTCCTAATCCACCTATATGTGCAAACATGGTATCTGTTCTTCTCTGCCTGACTTATTTCGCTCAGCATAACACCCTCAAGGTCCATCCATGTTGCTACACATGGCCAGATTTCATTCTTTCTCATTGCCATGTAGTATTCCATTGTATAGATGAACCACATCTTCTTGATCCATTTTCAGTGTGGACACTTAAGCTCTTTCCATGTTTTGGCTATTGTTGAGAGTGCTGCTATGAACATTGGGGTACATGTGCTGTATACATCAGCACTCCTGTATCCCTTGGGTAAATTCCTAGCAGTGCTATTGCTGGGTCATAGGGGAGTTCTATTGTTAATTTTTTGAGGAGCCTCCACACTGTTTTCCAGAGGGGCTGCACCAGTTTACATTCCCACCAACAGTGTAGGAGGGTGCCCGTTTCTCCACATCCTCGCCAGCATCCAGAGTCTCCTGATTTGTTCATTTTAGCCACTCTGACCAGCACAGCACTTGTTATTTCTGTTGCCTTCATTTTTTCCTGTAAATAGGAACCAGTGATATCTCTTTGCTTCTCATCCACATTGCCCTTATGACCATCTCGTGTCTGGATTTGAATGTTGCCCTTGGAGATTTCTGTTTTCACGTCAAACTAAAACATTTATTAAGAGATGTTTTTTAGGGACTAAAAGTTTTGTGCTTTGGAACCATGACTTTAATAATAAAATAAGAAATCATGACTCTTAATATTGTAGGACACAGAGGCTAATCAAAGGAAATATCCGTGATAAAAAGGAGCAGTAATACACAGTGACATGAATAAGATCAAGTGCAGGGGGTATGGAGAAGGAACAAAGCACAGGTCTGCAAATGTAGACAAGTGAAAGTTCAGGTCCGCATAACATTCATTCATGCTCCAGTAATTGCTGGATGTGAACTAGAAATAGGGTAGCACCAGCCTTGAAATAATCCCTCTTCACATCCAGTATCCAGCTTTGAAGCTCAACATAGATATGAAAGAAAGTAACAAAAGCAGAAACAATATGGAAAGTGCAGTAACTCAAGGGAATGAAACTGACCAGCAGTGTTTGTAAAAGAGGTTAACTGAGTCAGTCCCATTCGGTTAGAAATAAGAGAAGGTGGAATGATTTTCTGACATCTAGAAATTTATGAGCTGTTCCATCACTGAATGCTGGACAAAGAAATTGAGTTGACTCTATAGTAGGTAATATTAAAGATGATTGCAACCTCCCTATGAAGGAGAAAGCGTGACAAACTTCGCCAGAGGTTAGTGAGGGAAGCAGATTCCTTATTTTAAAGTGGAATAAGTAGTTTTCTATCTAGAAAACAATAATGGCTAATCTTTTGCTTACAGTAGAAATATACACCACATGGCATCATATTTCTTCCTGTTTGTCAGTTTCTTACACCATATTGTCAAATATAATCATTTAGTCCCTCTTCATCCAGTTATTCCAACTAATGTAATAATATGTTTAGTGTTCCTAACCTCCTCTTAAACAGGGAGGAAGCTATTTACATTCTTGTATTCTCCTAGTATTACCATTTTGAGTTGTTATGAACTACAGTCACAAGCTGCATAATTTTCCAAGCCTGTGATAACCAAACAACTCCTTTAAAATTGAACAACTATTTTTTAACAAAAGAGATTTGAAAAGCCAATTGTTGAAAGACAACAGTTCTTCAATGTTGGGGGGTTCTGGCTGGATTTAGAGCAAGCTGTATATGAAGATTAATCCAAAGTGCAACTTTCTAACTTTTTACTCATCCACGTGCTTATGATCTGTAAAGATCAAGTTCTTAAAATTGTTACCATCTTCCAGTAGAACAGTCAGAGTGTGCCTTAGTCAAAACCATTTCATTTCCAGGGGCACCTGGGGGGCGGCTGGGTCAGTTAACCAGCTGACTTCAGTTCAGGCCACAATCTCGTAGTTCATGAGTTTGAGCCCCACGTTGGGTGGGTTCTGTGCTGAAAGCTCAGAGCCTCGAGCCTGCTTTAGATTCTGTGTCCCGTATCTCTCTGCCCCTCCCCAGTTCACACTCTGTCTCTCTCTTTCAAAAATAAATAAACATTAAAAAATTTCTCTTAAAGAAGAAAAACCATTTCATTTCCATACTTGGACCAAGAACTTCCATCCTACTGGCACATATTTGGTAGGGAACCAAATTTGGCCAGCCACAGTGTGAAAGTTTATTTGGAAATGTCCAACTTTGTGACATGCAGTAGACCTTTTTCATATATAGTGTCCATTTTTTCCCACTAAAAAAGAGATCAATGAGTCCATTTCTTTTGTATGTAATTTTTGAAGGCATTGGGGAAAGTGGAATAAGTCAGTTCTAGAGGCAACTTATGCAATAGATAAATATCTTGCTCCTCAATTTGATGTAAAATAACTGTGTTCCTGTACATAAGTCTCTGTGAAACTTCCTAAGTTACAAACAACAGTAGACACCCTTGAAAGAGAATATTCAGCTCCATTTCAGTAGAGTCCTACATTCTGGAGAAATGTTCAGTTGCCTGTTTCCTAGCAGTGAAATATTTCATTCAGTCCCTGAGTGTATGCTATTTTCAGCTTTGTTCAAGGTGTGTCTTTTTATGAAATCCATAGCTGCAGAGTTCTTAAGATGGATGCAGTAAACCCCAGCCAGCCTTTCATCTTGGTGACATAATTGGTTTCTTTGGGATTTCCATACCTGGGGTTGCCAAAGCCAATAGGAAAAGGGTATATGTGTACAAAAGGTGATAGGGGCAACTTAAAATCCAACTGCCAGTAGAAAGAAACCATACCTTCTGTGGTCACATTCAAGTCTAAACTGATTCATTATAAAAAGGACCTCTTGCCTTTTTCTTTTTCTTTTTTTTTAATTTTTTAAAATGTTTTATTCATTTCTAGGAGAGAGAGAGAGACAGCGTGAGCAGGGGAGGGTCAGAGTGAGAGGGAGTTACAGACTTTGAAACAGGCTCCAGGCTCTCAGCTGGCAGTCAGCACAGAGCCCGATGCGGGGCTCGAACCCACCCACGAACCGCGAGATCATGACCTAAGTGAAAGTCGGACGCTTAACCGACTAAGCCACCCAGGCGCCCCTCTTGCCTTTTTCTTGAACACTCCCAGAAGATTTATTTTAACATGTTGAAGCATCGTTAATCAGGAGGTGCCCTGAGTCTGCTGCAAATATACCAACGTATATTGATCACTTTGCAGCTACCGGCTCTGGTTATAAGAAGAATTGTCTTTTGAGGGGACTTTTTAATGAACCATCTCCATAACCTCATAAAACAGTCAATAAATGTGGAATTTACTTTTTCCCTGACACTTAATTTGTCTTTGATGCTTCTTAGAACACAGGTTTTCTGTTTTAATTGAGCTCATCAATAAGAGAGAATTCCAGGAAGCTTTAGGGCATTTTAATTTATAGAGAAAGAACATTTCATCATGTAGCCTACTGGCTCTTTTTTCCCCCTCCATCATAGGAATATAGACTGGTTTTCCTCATTTCCCCTGACATCTTTAGAACCAACAGGGTGAGTGACTCATCTTTCCGGGTGAGGTTAGCCTTGTCAGACCGACCACGGGGCCCTGAGACAGAACTCTCAATGCAGTGATTGCGGTCCTGTCTTCCCAGTGCTCAGGGAGAAAGAAATGAGGGATTTAAAGTAAAAGCTTCTTCCTTATGCAGTTCAATTGTGTGCCCCCTCCCGCCCCGATCCTTGGTAATGTGATGGGGAAATGTGGGTTCTCCCTGCCATCACCCATCGGACCTTCTCATAGAATCCAGACCACAGAGTATAAACTGGCTGCCAATTGACTATGTTTTGCTCATTCTCAAGTCTTGGTAGACCCAACCAATGGTTTGGTTTTTGTTTTTACCTGTGGAAGAAACTTCTTTGTCATTTGTATCGATGTGAATAATTGCCTTTTTAAAAATGTAGTTATTTATTATTTTCTCGATGTAAAACTTGGATATGTTGACTCTCTTGGGCAATGCTAGAACATTAGAATAGTTTTAAGGCTGTCTCCTCTTGATTTATTTCTGAAATGTAATAATAATTCTATACATTTCTAAACAAATGAGACGTCCTTATTCTTTGTTACACAGTCAGTGTTCATTTGGATTTATCTACATGTTCACACAAGATTTTTTTTATTTTTTGATGTTTTCATTTATTTCTGAGAGAGAGACACACACACAGTGTGAGCAGGGGAGGGCCAGAGAGAGGGGGAGATACGGACTCTGAAACAGGCTCCAGGCTCTGAGCTGGCTGTCAGCACAGAGCCTGACATGGGGCTTGAACCCATGAACTGTGATATCATGACCTGAGCCAAAATCGGGTGCTCACACAAGATTTTTTTGTTCACCATTCTGTCTTATGACTCAGACTGGCCATTTGGGGCCATTGTTTTCTACACCTTCAGAAGTTCCTTTATGGTTTTTAGCTTTGTTTTCACTTTTGTATGAAAATGTCTCTTTTACCTCCATTCTGAAATGATGCTTTCCCTGGGTATTTTAGGTTGACATTTATTTGTTTCTAGTGCAATGAAAAAATTCCACTGTCCTCTGGCTTCTCTTGTTATTGAGAAGCCATTAGTGTAATTCTTTTGATAATAATTTGTATTTTCCTCTTTTTATTGGATTTAGGACTTTTTTCTTATATTCTGTATGGTGTTTCTAAAATGTGTCTAAATATGTGTTTGAGGTGGCTGAATGGATAACATTCCTTAGTTCTGCAGAAACTCAACTGTAGTGTCAACAAAAATGGCTTCCATCACATTATTTACACATAAAATAAAAAGGACCATTTACTCCATCATCTCAGTTCATGACTCTTCAGTATTTTCCATCTTTCCATATGTCTGGGTTACCCTTGGACAATTTTTCTCTGCCCTTTTTTGAATTCACTAATTCTTTGTTTACACTGCTGTTCCACTTTTCTAGAGATTATTTAATTCCGGCTTTTGTGTTTTATTTAATTCTGTAAGTGCTATTTGGTTTTTTGTTTGTTTTTGAAAGAAGGAGAGAGAGAATCTTAAGCAGGCTCCATGCCGAGCACAGCAGAGCCCCACGCAGGCTCAATTCCATGACCATGATATCATGACCTGAGCTGAAATCAGGAGTCAAACGCTCAACTGACTGAGCCACCCAGGTGTCCCTGGTTTATTTTCAAATCCACAATTGGTGTGCCTGGCTTATTGTAAGGAAAGTTTCCTGTGAGATTCCTCATTCTGTACCAGCCACAGGCTTGGAGTTGTGGTCCCACCCTATAAAGCTTTTAAAAGATGAATTCAAAATTTCCAGTGTTAGCAAACACCCATCAGGGCAAGAGTGGCTTGCCTGTGTAGGCTTGATGTCCCTGCAGTTTGGGCTTGATCATTCTTTAAATTCTTATGGCTCTTAGATTCTTTAAAGAAGACAGTTTTAATATCAAATCCAGCTTTTTTAGGTGTTTTCAGTGGGAAGGATGGTTCACATAACCTAACCAACAATTACCAGAAGTAGAAAATCCCTATATGGTGTTTCTAAAATGTTTGACTTAGTTGACATCTTTATTGGTTGGGGTTCACCTAGAGAAGAAGAACAGTAGGAGACTGAGTCTTTATCCCAGAGCTGAACGCACACACATCTGGCCCAGGAGTTGGAACATCTAAGGGAAAATCCAAGGAGAAGAGAAGGTGATTCCAGACCCCATTCAGCAGATCTGCAACAACACATGTGTGTTACAGAATAGTTGCTGCCTCCCTCCTCATCCCTCCAGCTCTCAGAAAAGCCTCCCATGTAATTCACCCTGGGAAAATACAGAAAGGGAACTCTGGGAGAGGTAGTTCCGCCTGCCCAGGTTGGCACATTACAAAACCCTCACACTAATATTTAATACTCAGAAATTTTCTTATTTAAAGATATCAATTTCTCTTTAAAAATTAGATTATATGATTATAGACAGCCAGCCTGTAGACAAATCTCTAGGCCTGAGAAGAGGCTCCCCTTAGGCCCACATGGCATTCTCCTCATGGATTTCTTTTATCTATTAACCCCATAAAGCGACTGAGTTTGAGATTTAAGCAAAATTGAAATGGAGGTTCACAGGGCTGCCATTGATTCCTCCCCCTTTTCTCTACCCCATTAACTTCCTTTTCCTTCATTTGTCTTTACTTTCCTAAATATTAGGAAATGTGGGAATGCAGTGAAGGGTGTATAGTTTGGAGGGGAAGGGATCAAAGCAAATACTCACCACCTGCTAGCGCAGAGAGTATGTATGTTGATGGGGTTCAAATTCTTCACAGAAAGAGCGGAGTTTAATATTAGGAATAGCATGCGATGGACTTGAATCCACTGACTTTCATCTCCCCACCTCCCACAAGCAAAAGAGTCCATACAACCATGGATGGCTGACGAAAATTTCTGGACTGACTTCTCTGTGTGCCTGCCCTTGTATACCAGTGATATGAATTTTGTCAACACTAGCTAGATGCTTTATTCCAAATGTACCTCTGGTTTGTTTTTATTTTATTTATTTTGTTTTTTAATGTTTATTAATTCTTTGAGAAAGAGAGCATGAGCGGGGGTGGGGATGTGTGCGGAGAGAGAGACACAGAATCTAAAGCAGGCTCCAGGCTCTGAGCTGTCAGCACAGAGCCCAAGGCAAGGTTCGAACTCATGAACCATGAGATCATGACCGGAGCTGAAGTTGGATGCTTAACCAAATAAGCCACTCAGGCACCCCTCTAGCTTGTTTTTAAAGCCTTGCTTTGGGATAACTAGAATAATAAAATAGTCAAACATACACGTCCTAAATACTTTTTAAAGCAAAGAATGTAAAGATTTCATTGACCTCAAGAAACCACTACCTGATTTTACCATGGCCCTCAACATTTTCAGGGGAAGGATGGCAAATGCAAACCCAGAGAAATATCAGTCTATAGAATACCCAAAAGAGAAATGCCCTGGTGCTTTGAAACATTTGTTGAAGCAGCATGCAGAGACCAGAGGAAAAGCTATTGTAGAAGGAAAAAAATGCATGACCCCTGAGCTGAAAAATGCTGAAGAAAATTTCAAACTAGGAAAGTAGTTTCTAAGAGCAAGAGTCCCATTCTCTATTGTGCATGTGTTCTGCCTGAGGTCAAATTAATGTAACAAATCTACCATGTGGAGTCCCGTTTATGCATTTTCTATCAATAAAAAACAATCGGTACAAGTCTTCTGCATTTATTATAATCATTTGCTCAAAGGAGATCTTTGAATTTGTAGCTGAAACCAAGACAGGTAACACTTTCATATTTCAAAGAATTCCACATTTCAAAGAGTTTTATCAGCAGAGGTGGCTTTAACTTTCACTGATGTTTGTGATGGAATAATAAACAGTGCATGAAGTTTCTGATAGTTTGCATGGATTCTTCACAACATACCCTTTATGACCATTACAAACACACACACTCACACAGAAACAACTTTATACAATTGAAGGAAGCTTAACATGTTTAACTATTTTGGCATCAAAATGGATTTTGCCCTCCCTAATTATGCTGGCATATGGGAAATCTTGTCTAAGAGAGTAGCCAGCAGCACGTATATGTTTTTGGTGACATATAGAAGAGAGGAAACATGTTGTCTTCTAGCTTTAGCTCAAAAGGAATTTTTTTCTGGGGCACCTGGGTGGCTCAATTGATAAAGTGTCTGACTTCAGCTCAGGCCATGATCTTGCAGTTCCTGAGTTCAAGTCCCATGTCGGGTTCTGTGCTGACAGCCCAGAGCCTTGAGCTTGCTTTGGATTCTATGTCTCCCTCTCTCTCTGCCCCTCATGCTCTCTCTTTCCCTCTCTCTCTCAAAAATAAATACATATAAAAAAAATAAAGAGGATTTTTTTTCTCTTCCTTTGAACCTTACATATTGTTTGTTTTTAAGTAGTTCTTAGGTTTTGTGAAACACACAATGAGCTATTGCAATTCTTAACTTTATTATTGGGACTTTGTTTTAGGTGGAATCAAAACTTTCGCAAGACTTGCAAAATATCATAAAACAGTTAAGACTTCTTTATAATTGTTAAGGTTCCAAGTACAGCACCACCACCCTAGCCAAAGGCACCATCAGTTCTCTAATGGATTTCTAAACAGCCTCTTCACTGGTCTTCCCACTTCCACATGTGCCTGCTCACGATCTATTCCCAAAAGGGCAGCCATCTAAAAGATGTTCATCTTTTAGAACATAAATCAGATTGCTCCTCAATTCAAGACTCTTTCTTGGCTCCCATCTCTCTTGGGAATAAAAGTCTACAAGGTCTGACATGATCTGACTCCACTTTGCTTTCTCATTGACCTCCTCTTCACTCTGGCCTCCTAGGTTCTGTGCTGGGCCCCCACCAGCCAGGACGATGCAGTCTTGGACTGTTGTGTGGAGTATTTCCTCTGTCCAGAACGTTCATCTCTCAAGGGTCTGCTTGGGCAATTCCCTCCTGTTGCTCAAGTCTTTGCTCAAAGACTTCTTTTCAAAGAGGCCCTCCATGACCACCCTTTCCACACTCCCCATTGCTGGCATCTCCTCTTCCTTTTATTCTGCTCTACTACCTGCTTATCATAGTACATATCACCTTCTCTCATTAGGTCATTTACTTTTTTCTTAGGTGTGTCATTCAGTGTTGTTCCCTCCCCAATGGACTGTAAACTCCATTTACATGGAGAACAGGGGTCTCTACTGTTTTGTTCACTGATGCTCTTGAGTTCTAGGCACCAAAAACAATGTCTGGCACATGATTGGTGCTCAATACATATTTTTTGAACAAACAACTTTTGTAGAAGGCTAACAAAACTAACTTGATGCATTTTCTCTTAGAGAGAGAAAAGTATAGCCATTAAGCCCAGACCGCCTGGGCTGCATTGCTCAACTGCTGTCAGTGATTCATTTCAATCTTTTTTCAAGTTTCTTGCAAGTAGTGGGATTTTGTAGAGAATTCTCAAAACTACTAGTTACGATCATATTTAACAGCTAATTCCCACAGAGGATTGGGAAGAACCAAGGAGAATTCAGTTGCCAGTCCCATTGCATTTGTGGTCAGAAGAGTTGGAATAGACAAAGGAGTTGGAGATTTTAAATCTCCATTCTAGAAGGCACTCCAGGAGAGCTCCCAGACAAATAATTTGAAACAACAGATGATTAGAAATCAATTTCAATGCCACAAAAATGACAGCCTCCCTTTTTTTCCACACAGGGGGAAGGTTCCTCCTCATTCTTGTCGGAAACTTGCCATGAGGATCCCTCTGTTTCCCCCAACTTTACTCCCCCCAATCCTCAAGCTCTCAAGTGGTGACTACCGTCCTTCCGGCCAGGTAGGACTGGATGGGAGGGGTCGCTTTTGAGAGAGGGGTGGCAGGTGGCCATCAGGTTTACAGGCATCAGGGACTTGCTCCTGTGTTTTTTACTACCCCTGTTTCTCTACATACCCATCCTTTTCCTTCTATAGTTTCCAGCCACATCCATGATGTGCACTCATCTTTACCTGTCTTCCTCTGGTATTTATTTTTTCACCATTTTTCTCCTCTTCTTGATATAAATTCCATTCTTCCTTATTGTCTTCTTCTCCTTTCTTCATTTTGTTTCTCTATATGGCTTCCTTTTTCAACTTGATCTTTCTCTTACACTCACACTCTTAATTCTGCCTTTGAGACATTTTTAAGTTCCTACTTCTTGCAGCACTGGTTGCCCAGTCTTATTATCCTACAATCCAGTGGGATTAAATTAATTCTCAGGGAGTCTTCCTGACTCACTCCACTTAATTTACTATACCCCTCCTTTTAAAAATCCAGCAAAAGTCATTGTATTCCCACATGATATTTTGAATTACGGGGATAGCTCAGAATTTCCTGATTCTCTAGAATCAAAAGCTCTTGAAAATACCTCACTAATAAGGATGTTGAGCCAGGGGAAGCTCAGATGTTAGAGACGACTTTAACTTGCTAGGGAAAAGGCATCATGAAATCTACTGTATTTCTTTAACTAATAAGAGAACTGCCCTAAGCCATCCCAATGTGTGTGCATTTCAGGGGAAAAAAAAAAAGGTGTTTTTGTGATCATAAAGAAAGCAGAATACATCTATTCTGATGGATTGAAAGTAGAGTTCTACAGTGAGGCTTATGATGTTTTTTTATCTTCAAACACTTGTTGATCTGTGAAGCAGTACAGCTTAGAAATATGTTGAAGAATTGGTGAAAACAGCTTTACTGGAGGAAAAAAGCTGTAATTTCTTTCTCTTTCTCTACGTCAATCACTATAAGCAGTGATGTTCTAGCTCAGCACTTTTCAACTGGAATCAGTGTATGAATTATCTGGAAGTCCTAGGAAAATGTAGATTCTGATTCAGGAGATCTGGGTGGGACCTGCAGTCTGCATTTCTCACCAGCTTCCAGGGGGTGGCCTTGCAGCCACATTTCCACAGACCACTTTTGACGATCTAGGACAGTCCTACCTCCTGGCTGTAGCACCTGGAAGGAAACACTTTTAAGCTGCTTTCATGGAGGAGGGTTTTTTTCCCCCCTGTATTTTATGTTTTTGACCTAATTATGACCCTGTCCCTTTAATACATTTTTATTTTTTACCACGGACTGTGACACCAGAGAAAGGGAGAGAAGGCCATTTGAGAGCAAAGCCATGGCCTGGCAATGAACTCCATCCATGTCCTCCCAATGGTGACAGTCTTGTTCTTGTGGTGACCTTGTCATAAAGCTCACATGGGAAGGTGGTGTGGGGAGGGGAGGGGCGCGTGGCATTGATTTTTCCAGGAAGGCATCAGGGAGACCTTGGCAATGTCGTCTTCGTTTGGCTATAAATGCTCAGGGTATATTTCAAGTCATCAATTATAAACATTATTGCTTTTTGTTTGTTTTTAATGCACGTATTGATACTATCCTGGTGTTTTTGAAAGTTACGGTGAAACATTTGATACCACAGATAGACCACTGAATTATCTCCAAGGAGGTAAATGACAATGAAGCTCAGAACATGTGACTGGGGTTTTGTTTTCCAAAACAAATGCAATAGAGACCTAAGTGTTACGCTTTGGTTGTGGTGTTCTATCAGGCTTGTGGTGACCAGTCTACAGCTTGTTTTTCCTGTGGAAGTTCAACGGAGCTTCCTGCTGAGCAAAAATATTTGTTCCCTACCAGATATTCCCACCATACCTGGACACTAAAAACATCTTTAATTACATAGTTTGGTCCCTTTAGCTTTTCACATATAAAAATAAACCAATTTCACACGCTCCAGGAAAAAATAGGTCTCATTGGTAAAACAGAACAAAAAAATTAACCGGTTTTGTATCTGAAAAAGAACAAAATGTCCTTTTATACCAGTATACAAAAGGGACATTTTTGTGCTACATTTAATATTTCCCCCAAATGTTTCTTGCTCACCTCAAACATTTCCATTGACAGATTACAGCTAGACATAAAATGAATGAATAAAAAGTACATAAAGCCATCATGCATTTACTAGAGTCATTTTTTTTAATTCTAAGATTGATCCCAAGAATAGTCATCACATAAATACTTGAAATTTCACATTCTTATGTATTTAGTTTTTATTTTTTTAAGTTTATTTATTTATTTTTGAGAGACAGGGGGAGGGACAGAGAGAGAGAAAGAAATCCAAGCAGGCTTCTTGCTGTCAGCACAGAGCCCAGTGCGGGGCTTGAACTCACGAACTGCAAGATCATGACCTGAGTCAAGATCAAGAGTCAGACACTTAACTGACAAAGCCACCCAGGTGCCCTAAAAGTTTACATTTTTAAATTTATGAATGCAAGCCTTTATTGATGACAATATATTTCTTGTTATCAGCTAGAGATTAATAAAAGGAGCTGTAAAAGTCATACTTTTAACCCTAGTAATTTCTATTTTTTTTAGTAAATACAAATCACTGTGTAGCATGATTACAAATAAACAAAAAGAATGCTTGCTCGCTTTGTGTATCTATGAACCTTTACATAATGACCTGTGTATATATACAAACCTTTACATAATGACCTGTATATGTATATACACACACACAAGAGAGAGAGAGAGAGAGAAACTGGTATCTAAAAATGCCAATGATACAGCATTAGAAAATTATCAATTTATGCAAGTATTTATTAAGTGCCTGCTTTCCCTATTCTGGGCTGTGCCAATTTCAATAGGGAGCATGAAAGAGCAAAAACAATTCCAACCTGCTTTTAAATAATAAAGAACAATTCAAGGCCATGGAAGAGCATTAGAAAGGTTTTTTTCCCCTGACACTCCAGCAATAACAAACTAGCATTTATTGAGCACTTACTATATTGCCAAGCACCTTCAGAGCACATCACATGTGTTGTCTTCCCATTCTTGCCTTCGCACAGTTGAGGAAACTAATTTTCTTTTTTTTTTTTATTTTTTTTTAATGTTTTATTTATTTCTAGGAGAGAGAGAGAGAGAGACAGAGACAGCGTGAGCAGGGGAGGGTCAGAGAGAGAGGGAGTCACAGACTGAAACAGGCTCCAGGCTCTGAGCTGGGAGTCAGCACAGAGCCCGACGCGGGGCTCGAACCCACGAACCGCGAGATCATGACCCAAGCAAAAGTCGGACGCTTAACCGACTAAGCCACCCAGGCGCCCCGAGGAAACTAATTTTCAAAAAGGTTGCTAAGCTTTCCTGAGGTCATTGTTCAACCTTAGAGACCCCATGCCACGTAGTGTGCCCTTCAGCTTTCTCAGTAAATATCGGAAGCCATGAGTTTATGATCTAAATGTCAGCGGTATGGTATCTCTTTCTCATATTTCATGGACAAGCAAGCAATAAGGGTTCACCGTCTGTGCCCCAGCACACATATCTGTAAAATGGGGAGACTACCTAGCAGGCTCGCTGTCGAAGGAAGTAGATCTCTCTGAGTGGTTGGAAGGGATATGTATCAGTCACATACACCAGATACTGTTTCCTTCCTGGGGATGTACTCCAACTTCCCTAAGATCGCAACCAAATCTGGCCAGGTATTGAACTCCCAAACCGATCACAACAGCAGGAGGAATTAAATCTCATAGATGGGATGTCAAGTTTCTCAGAATCATTTATTTTTAAACTAATGTCTTAGAGAAGAACATCTCCCAGGACTAGATGTTAGAAAAATGCCAGCCCTGTGAAGATAGGGCTCCCCTCCAGGCACCACCGTAGGTGGCAGAGCTCAGGGGTGAGAGGCAGGCAGCTGTTTTCTGTGCTCATCACATCTGGACAGGTGAGCCGGCAGAGGAGAAACTGACACAACACATGACCCGCACAAATGGGTTAAAGGATTTTGACACAACCTTCTCTGTCCGTGGCTGCTAAGGCTCACCACTCCCCTCTCTAAAACATGAGGATTGAGGAGAGACACCCTCTTCCCCTCCCAAGCCAGACTTTCTCCCCATCCCTTCTTCTCTACTCCATGCCATCCAGCTTGCACGTGTTGACACTGAGTTCGAACCAGAGACTAAATTGCTTTGCTTCCCTGACGATCTCCTTGTCTCTCTCTTCTCTCTGCAAGCTTCCCTCTAGAACACCCTCCTTCTCCCATGCGGAAATTAGGCCCAGAATTCTATGAGACAGAAGTTAGGGTACACATTGGGCTTTGCACCAGGGCTAAGGGGTTGTTTTTACGGCTTTTGTTTATTCATTCAAAAAATATTTACTCAGCCCTAGTGTTTATCGCTGAAGTTACTAGGAAATGTAAAGGAAAACATCTTAAAAAACAAGCATCTTTCTTTTTTTTAGATGGTATTTAAGTCTGTCATATTACAGGACAGGGTTTCTCCTTTTGTTCCAGAGAGAGTGAGGCCAACTGCCTTGGACTCACTTAAGAAACATTTAAACAAGAAACAAGAAAAGTTGGGGTCCTGGGTGGCTCAGTCAGTTGAGCTTCTGACTTCGGCTCAGGTCATGATCTCACAGCTCAAGGGTTCGAGTCCCGCGTCGGGCTCTGTGCTGACATCTCGGAGCCTGGAGCCTGCTTTGGATTCTGTGTCTCCCTCTCTGTCTCTGCCCTCCCCCACTCATGCTCTGTCTCTCTATCCTTCAAAAGTAAACATTAAAAAAAGTTTAAAGAAACAAAGAAAAATTTTTAGTGTAGGAACATCTAAATATCTAGATTCCCAAGGGCTATTGTGTTTCTCTTCGAAGATCTTTACATGTGGTAACAAAGGGGCTGTGTGTAAGCAGAGTTGTGTATGACTGGGTGACCTTTTCCCGACCTCCTCTGAGTCCAGGAAGAATACGATTAATTAAACTCAGAAGTTTACCCCTGAAATAATAGGTATGAGATCCAGAGAATTCAAGGTGTTGGAGGACTCATTAAATAGAGCTGCATAAATATCATGCTGAAAGATTTAATGAGTCCATAGGGTCACTTATAGAGCAATGAAGCGGAGATGACCTAGAAAAAATTAAATTAGAATCGATATTGTCCTTCCGAATTAACAACTATAGATTGCTATATTAACACCTGAGATGAAAACTATAATTACATCGTAATGCACATTCATTTTCTCACCCCTGGAAAAATGAAAATTGCTCATTTTTAGCATTTTACTCGCCAATCATGAAAACAAATTTAGGTATATGTGTTTATTTCTGTGATCTCTAGTTTCCACAAATAGCTTTAAGGAGTTACACGTAGGTAAACAGTGTTAATTTTTTCTTTTAATAATTCAGCTAATCCAGTAACTTATTGGATGCCTACTGTCTAGCAGGCACTAGACTAGATGCTGGGACAATAAGACAATGCAAAAAGATGCAAAGCTTGCCCCCCACCTCAAGTTGCTTATAGTCCAGTACAGCCTGTCCTATAGAACTTTCTGCAGTGACGGAAATGTTCCATGTCTGAGAGCCCAGTGCAGTAGCCACAAGACACAAGTAGTGATCAAGGATTTGAAGCGTGGCTAGGCCAACTGAGGAGCTGAATTTTAATTATATTTAAATGTTATTTAAATTTAAGTATAAATAGCTACATGTGGCCAGTGGCTAACATAGGGGCAGCACAGGTAGGTGGCATACTGAATCTTCATTTCTAATGTGTAATCTACCTTTCTTTAAAAGATTTAAAGTGTGTTAGGACAAAAACGGTATAATGATCATCATTACAATAGAGCTGCTTACAGTGGGGGAGGGCCTGATACAT
Source organism: Crocuta crocuta (assembly GCF_008692635.1). Lineage (NCBI taxonomy): Eukaryota > Metazoa > Chordata > Mammalia > Carnivora > Hyaenidae > Crocuta > Crocuta crocuta. The sequence goes on from NW_027551557.1 coordinate 2,889,268, forward strand.
ACTGGGGGAAAGCAGGGAGGGTTTCCCAGAGGTGGTACCCCTTGACCTGTAGGGCTAAGCAGAAGTTTGTGGAGCAGAGGCGACAGGAAGGAATTCCCTGTGACATTGTGCTGGAGCTTGAGGTACAAGCATCGTGTTTCTGCTATGGAAATGCACAAAATTGTATCATTTGCATGCTATGTTAGGCAGCCCGGGCCGCCATCACCAAGTATCTCAGACAGGGTGGCCTCAACAGCAGAAACTTACCTTCTCCCCCTTGTGCAGTCTGAAGTCCAAGATCAAGGTACCAGTAGGGTTGGTTTCTGTGAGGTGCCTCTCCTGAGCTTGCAGATGGTACCTTCTTTCTGTAACGTCATATGGTCTTTGACCTGCCCTTGTGCACAGAGGGAGCTCTGGTGTCTCTTCCTCTTTTTCTTCTCTTTTTAAATGTTTATTTATTTATTTTGAGAAAGAGAGAGTGGGCAGGGAGGGGCAGAGAAGAGGGAGAGAGAGAATCCAGAGCAGTCTCCGTGCTGTCACTGCAGAGCCTGATGCGGGGCTCGATCTCATGAACCATTGAGATGATGGCCTGAGCCCAAATTAAGACAGAGCCACCAAGTGAGCCAATCAGGTGCCCCTTTTCCTCTTCTTATAAGGAAGGCAGTTCTGTCAGATCAGGGCCCTACAGTTATGACCTCACTGAACTTTAATTACATCCTTCAGGGCCCCACCTCCAAATAAGTCACATATATTAGGGCTTCAGTATATGAGTTCTGAAGAAATACAATTCCATCCATAAAACATGCCATTCAATAAGCAAATATCTTTTTCCTTGTTTTTTTTTCCTCAGAAGAGGTGACACATACCTCACACTCAGCTCACACAAATTTGCAGAAAACCATCATCTACTGATCTAGCATATGATGATTCTAATCACTGCTTTTGATTTACCTATTGATAGATATGTAGAGTTCTAGAAAATTAAGAAGTACAAAAACACCTAAAGCAAAGTATGCACCTCTCAGAACTCAAATGTAATTAAATATTGCTCCAGTAGATATTAATATTAATTTTCCTTTATTCTCTGAAGACAAATCCGTGGTAACTTGCAGTTGGTCAGACTCTCTCACAAGAATTAATTTTTAAGGCGCCTGGGTGGTTCAGTCGGTTAAGCGTACGACTTCAGCTCAGGTCATGATCTCCCGGTTTGTGAGTTCGAGTCCCACATCGGGCTCTGTGCTGACAGCTCAGAGCCTGGATCCTGCTTTGAATTCTGTTTCTCCCTCTCTCTCTGTCCCTCCCACATTCATACTCTGTTTCTCTCTCTCTCAAAAAAATGAATAAACGTTAGAAATAAATTCTTTAAAAACAAAGAACTAATTTTTAAATTTTTCAGGGATTCTGTGAACCCATTGTTAAACGCAGCAATTACAAAAGTGTAAGTCACATAAACTTACAATTAAACAAATTATATTAAAAACAAAGGTAACAAATACCCCAAACTCAACTCATGCTGGCTAAGACATTTCACAACTGTCTGTTCTCTCAAGGTCACTTATATGATGGAGTGCTACCAAGCACTTCCTACTAAGTCAGTGTTCAAGATCTTCGCTTCTGGAGCTTGAACTTGATCATAATGGGGATATTTACACCACAGAAATCAGGAAACACTACAAACAAGACTCTTCCTTTTTCTAAGAGAGCCATCCCCTAAACATTTACCGGCACACCATTGACACAAAACTTACTTTTATGGCATAGGGTTTCCCCAGGATTTATGCAGGGTTCCTATTGCAGCTTACCACTGCTGCAAGCATTCTTAACCATCCTTTATAAACAAAACACAACTTTCTGCTGAAATCTAACTTATTGCCTTTTTAAGCCTTTATTTCTTTGTTTCCTTCACCATAAGGGGGAGTGCTGCCTTGCTGACCTACGAACTCTCAGGGCCTGCATATAAAATATTCTGGGGGCAACAGAAAAGTCCCCTGAAATATACATCTAGCACTGATAACATATTTCTAAACCACCCAGCAATGTCTTCTACCTGAAAATTGCATGAGCTATAACATAATATCCCTCCCACTGCTAATACTACCCTGCAGCTAACACTAAGCTTATATTTGCCTCATTCATTTTAAAGAGGACAATTTTGTTCCCACTGAAAGTTTTAAGTGATAATAAATGAAATAGAGTGGAAAACTGCTGGGGTAAATAGCAGTTTTCAGATTAAGCTTTATATTCTGTATGAAACATTTCTCTCTGCTGTTACCCTTTTATACCTCTTTCAAACAAGTAAGGAGAGGCTCAGATTTTGAAAATGAAATGCCATTGGGCAGAATTCACATGCAACCTTTGATTAAAACTCCAATTAAGCCATACCTGTGGTCTCCAAAAGCTGAAGCCCAGCCAGTGAAATGACCTAAGTTTACAGAGCAAATAAGAGACTTGATTTCCTGCCCCAGGTCTACACTTCAAATTGCCACCACAATACATCTTGCTTTCTGATGAAAATCCTATTCATTTATGATTTCTTTTATGACGGTAGCACTGTAGGAGACTCTTATGAGGGCTATTATAAAAGAAGAAACTCAAGCAGAAAAGATTAGGTGATTTGAAGTTTTCACCCTTTCCCTGGGTATAACTTACATCCACAAAAATCTGAGAAGCATGAATCTAGAACAAATTTGAGCATAGAAGAAATAAAATCCTTGACATAGAGAGGGGAAAGAGAGGGGATCCCAAGACTTAGTTCCAGAAAACTCTTAATTTTAAGAGATCTGTAGAGGAGATAGAGCCTGAAGGAGACAGAAAAGATACAACCTGTGAGATGGAAGGAAAACCAAGACTGTCAGAGAAGCCAAGAGGAAAAAAAAAAAAAAGCATCAGTATGTAGGGAATGATGCATAGTGTCTACAATGACTGAATGGTACAGCAAGGCGCCTTTGACTTTATAACCAGGAGGCCCCTGGCACCTTTGGTGTTAGTGACGGGTTGGTGGAATGATGGATGTGGGAGCCGAGTAAGAGTGGGATAAAGAGGAGGCAAGGAGTGGAAAACTAAACAGTTGTCTAACACTCTTCCAGAAGTCCAGGCTTTCAGGGAAGCAGAAGTCTGGAATAGCCATGAAGGATATACAGAATAAGAGAAAATCCATTTGAAAAGAGATGAATCAGTACTTCTAACTTATGGTCCAGTCTAGTTTATCATGAGACTGCTAAATAAAATGATTGTCAGGCAAGAATAGAGAAAAGGGGACTTCACCTATTTATCTGCTGCCAGGGTTGTTTTTCTCTGATGAATCGGTATTCAGTGGAAGAACAATACCTTAATGAGAGTGCAGCATAAACTATCAAGAACTCTGAAGAACAATAAAGGTGTTCCCTAGACAGAACTCTGAAGAACAATAAAGGGGTTCCCTAGACACTGTTTAAATGTTTAGGTTGTTTTCTCTTGCTGTTTAGTACATTAACAGTAGTTCTGATACAGCTTACGGAGTGATTCCCCAGAGCTGATAAAGCAAAAAAGCCTGCATGATTGCTACACAAAGTGCCCATAGTTCAAAAGACTTCCACATTTACCCTGCTGTAATTAGAATTCACTTTGCCTTGTGCAGGAATGAAACTACTTTGCACATAATAAGCTGATCTATTTCTTTTCTCCTTAAGCATCCCCCTGCCCTCCCCACCCTTCCTGAATCACAGCTCCAGGAGACGAAAAGGACAGGGCTCCCTGAGGGAGAAGGTCCTCCTGAGCAGGGCAGAAGTCTTGAAAAATAAAGATTTGATGAGAGAAAGGGATTTCTCCAAATTCCTTTAGCTTCTTTGAACACAGAGAGCCCAAGGGGCTGGAGTCTTACCCTACACCCAGCGATGACAGGGGATGCCATGGTGGGAGAGGACAGAGTGTCCTTTTCAACCCTGAGGATTGTAGGAAAAAAAAGAGAATAGAGCAGGAGCTGAGATTCGTATATACTTCTGTCACTTCTACACTCTGGGCCAAAATCTAGAAGGTTCTCGTGTCATGTAGACCTTAGGGGGAAAAGGAAAGGTCCTGTGTGCCCCAGTGATAAAAAGTGGTGGTATTGAGGGCACCGGTGGAAGCCTAAGAACAAGGGAAAGAGGCTCCCTCAGGCCAATTGGTTTGGACCATGAACTCAAGAGGTGGCTACCAATCAGTCACCCTGGATGGCCAGCAGCCGTCAGTCTGTGGAGAAATCTAGACCAGCCACTTCACAGCAGACCCCTGTGAGGATATAGAAGGCAGCCTTGAACATCTGAGCCCGCTGACTCCTCTTCTCCCACTTTGAAGACACTCTGAGTTCTGAAATAGACTTAGCCACCATTTTGAAGAACTAAAAACTCAGAAGGACATCTTTGAAAAGCTGAACGTTACCCAAAGAGACTCAGTTGTACGCGAAACATTTAAAACCAGTTCTACAGGGAAGTGGAATTGCGAAGCACCTCTAAGGAGACGGTCGTTTCTTTAATAGTTAGAAAGGCTTGGACAGACAGCTTTCCTTTCTGTCGTTCGATGTGTGGCTCCTCCACCTCCAGGGAGAGTGGTTTTGGGGAAGTGTTTCTGCTGTGACTCAAATGACAACCATTTCCTGGGCAGCTCCGGGGCTGTGTGAGGCAGTGCCAGACACTCCAAGTCAATTGAAAGGGAATGCGTCTCCTGGGAGTTGGCTAACCTGATTGCAGGTTTCCTGGACACCATGTCCCCTCCAGACCCAACACCTGCTGTGACAGAGAGCTGTTTGTAATGAGGTGAATAACAAACAGTTTTGTGAAGGTTGGGTCACAGGGGAGCAAAAGGTACACTTGCCTAGGTGGAGCCAGCCTTTCCCTGTTTTCTCCTATAATTTTCTCTACCAGATTGAACTCTCGTCAAAAGCTTGGCAAGATTTTTAGCCAAAGCCTTTAAACTCACATTTGTAAAAGAAATGTTTACTATTTCATGACTGAAAAGTATGCTCAATTCTGCTGAGTTATCACCTGAAATTTGTGGTTTTCTGAAATGTGTATTTCATCTGTAACTGCTCAGAGTATCTTTCTATTAAGATAAACCCTGAAATAAAATATCCCTATCAGACAAATTAATTAGACTGGCTCTTGACAGCCACTTTTCTGGTGATATTTCAGTAGATTTATCCTGTAGATGTATTCCTACGTGAGCATATGCCCCTGCAAGGACACAGGGACAGCAAAGCTCTCCACGTGACCTGCGTATCTACGCTCCATCCGGATGTGACTGCCAGATTTGGGCTCAGCTGGGTGTTTGAAATCATTGTTTCCTTTTCTTTAAACCTGGTGCCTAAATATATTGTTTGCAGTGTTGGTCAGAGTTTCATCATAATCATTTACATTTCTACAATTCCTCCGTATTTAAGTCCTCCTTGCAAACTAAAATGTGAAAAAAGCAATTATGTGTGATTTTACAAGACCCCAAATGACACGTGAAGATACCTTGGGAGGCCATCAGCTGCGCTGCACTTGCCATTGTTTTGACCAGGACTCTGGCCTTTAGGGAACATCTATCTAAAGATAAAGCTAATTTAATCAGGAAGCCTAGAGACTGAATATTGAGAACTATTTTATCACCTAGATTTCTAATCTTGGAATTATAGCACTCACTCGCTTCTCAGAATAGACAACAGGTTTTCTTTTTAAAATCTTTTTTCTCTTGAAGTTGGAGGGCAATGGATTTGAAAGTAGCTCCCCATCCCCATCCATGCATGATATGCACATATATATATACATATATAAAAAAGTACATATACACACATAAGCATATATAAGTATGTATATATCATATATAAAATATAGAAATATAAATAATAAAGAAATATAAAATATATAATTATTAAATATGAAGCATATTTAAAAGCCAACCTCATAGCGTTGGTCCATATCTCTAATCTAAAGAAGCCTGTATTGGTACATAATAGCTTTCTAGCAGTAAAATAGTATTGCATCCCTGAATAATAGCATCTTGTACTCTTTGAATTTTGCACCATGTGCATTACCTATCAAATGTGTTAATACATGAATTTTTTTCAAAGCAAATGTAAATATTCTTATACGCATCCTTCTGCTACATCAGCAGGGAGCAGATTGCTCCATGAGCATGCCTCACTGTGTCTTGCTGTGCAGCTCTCTCCACACTAGCTATCCAGGTGGAATGCCCATTATTTTAGGAATCCAGTCCCCTTTGATTTCAGGTCACATGCTTCCCTTGTGTATTGTGCAGACACCAGGTACATGTAATTTCTGCTCTATTGCATTGTTTGAGCCAATTTACTCTCCTTTGTGTTCCTGCCTTTATTCATTTTCAGCTGCTATTAATTTATACACTCTTAAAGGGGGGAGGGAAGCTCATTAATTGAAAAATTGATTATGTAACCTTGAGGGCTTTGTCTTCATTACCTCCAATATCCAGGAAGGGCATTTCTTTCTGACTTAACAGAGGATTTTTCCACTAGACTCTTGACAGTGTCTTGTGTACAGACTATAGTGCCGTTCTCTGCTAGCTTCCTTAGACACACAAAAATGTATTGATGAGCCATGAGCAAATTGAATTTAAATCATCCAAAGATGAGGTAAAAGCTACTGCGAACCCTGAGAAACCTAAGGTGGAGAACAGGGGCACCTGGGTGGCTGAGTCAGTTGTGTCCAGCGTCAGCTCAGGTCATGATCTCATGGTTCCTGAGTTTGAGCCCTGCATTAGGCTCTGTGCTGACAGCTCAGAGCCTGGAGCCTGCTTCAGATTCTGTTTCCCTCTCTCTCTGCTCCTCTCCCTCTCATACTCTGTCTCTCTCTCTCTCAAAAATAAATAAACATTTAAAAAAAAAACAAAAAAGAAAAATTACATGAATACAAAATACATACAGTAAGAAATGCAAAGAGTTTTGAAATAAGCTGGGCTGACATTTCATTTAGCAGATGTGAAAAGAGGCCCAGAGCTGTCTACTCACAGATAGAGGGAGGACCAGGCCAGAAATCCCATCTCCAGCTTCCTTATTTTGTTCTCCCAATCTCACTCCCAGCTGTCTCCCAGCCCTATTCCACCCTAGTGAATTACAATGCAGCACAAAAAAAGAAATAAGACCCAAACAGGCCTGAATATTAAAAATTATCTGCTGATTACAAGACAATTAAGAATTTATATCATAAAAAAAGAATCTCATTATGCACTGGATGCAATTAAAACTTTTTTGAAATTAATTCATTTTTGAAAGAGACACAGAGTGTGCAGGGCAGCGGCAGAGAGAGAGGGAGACAGAATTCAAAGCGGCTCCAGGCTCTGAGTTGTCAGCACAGAGCCCAACATGGGGCTCGAACTCAGGCACTGTGAGATCGTGAACTGAGCTGAAGTCAGACACTTAACTGACTGAGCCACGCAAACGCCCCTGTCCTAGATGCAATTTAAATTTTAAAAGGCAGCAAATTTTTCTCTATAGCAGCAATAATTTCTCTCATACATATAGATAATACATATACATGTAATTATATGTAATAATATAATTATGACTAATATAAAACAACAGAAACTATAAGATATGTAACACATTTATATAACCTATGTATATTCTTTTTTTACTGTTTACTTATTTATTTTGAGAGAGAGAGAGAGAGAGAGAGCATGAGTGGGGGAGAGGTAGAGGGAGGGCGAGAGAGAGAGAGGGAGATAGATAATCCCAAGCAGGCTGCGCACTGTCAGTGCAGAGCCTCATACACGCCCAAACTCAACAACTGTGAGATCATGACCTGAGCTGAAATCAAGAGTTGGATGCTTAACTGGCCGAGCCACCCAGGCGCCCCTTGCTATGTGTATTCTTAAGGAGTCTTGTGCACGCCTAGGGGACAGATTCTTAGAAGTGGCATTTAAATGGTTTCTCACAGAACAATAGTTAAGGGGGAGAAAAGAGTCAAAGAATACAAAACAAGTGTTAACAGTGTATAGGAGATCAATTTATAATTAGAATGTAGAAGGAAAATGGAAAGGAGGTAACTGATTTTGGAGAAAAGAAGGGTGAAAGCTAAGTGACCAGAGCACAGGCCCCCAGTTGAGAGGGGCACCAGAAAGAGAAAAGTGAAGGAAACAAATTATCAAAGAAATCTGATAAGAAACATTTTCACAACTGAAGAACACTGTTTACCAGACTGAAGAGCCAAACTGATTGCCCAACAACAAGAAAGAAAAGGTCCACAGTAAGGCCCAGAGCTGGGAAATTTTGGAATACTAAGAAGAAAGAGAAATGTCTAAGTATTTCCAGAAAGGAAACTACCAGTCACAAATTGACAGTCAGAATGGGATCAAGATTTTCTACAGAAAATCTGGAAGTTTGAAGAAAGGGAGGTCAAATCTTCAAAATTATGAAGTAATTTAATGGAGGATTGTTATATCTGAATTATTAGGCAGAAGATTAGAACTCAAAAACATGTCTGGAAGTGCAGAATACCAGACCTCCTATATATTTTTCTAAAATGCAAAACAAACGATGTCTCTATGTATGTGCATAGATATGAATATGAATAAGAATAGGAAGTTCTAGACTTTTAGACATCAAACTTTTGTTTTTTATGCTTATTTATTCATTTTTAAAAAATTATTTTAATGTTTACTTATTTTTGAGAGAGAGACAGAACACGAGCAGGTTAGGGGCAGAGAGGGAGGTAGACACAGAATCCGAAACAGGCTCCAGGCTCTGAGCTGTCAGCACCGAGCTCGATTCAGGGCTTGAACTCACAAACCATGAGATCATGACCAGAGTCAAAGTTGGACACCTACCCAACTGAGCCACCCAGGTGCCCCCACATCAGACTTTGAAACTGTGCTTAAGTTGAAGGAGGCGACTGGGATTGACGAGGTGGTCAAGGGATGTTTTACAGCTATCTATATTGTGTGTTAGCATGTGTTTCTAGAAATAATGTATTTGTATATCATCTGGGTGATCAAATAATACTCCAAATTTTAATGTTAAAGACTTTATTACTGCTAGCAGTTAGTTTCAAATGGGAAATTGTTTGAAACTGAAGCTTTTCTCTATCTGTTCATCTGGATCCACTTCTTTCAAGCGCCCTCCTCCTTTCTATTTCTGTTTTCTTAAAAAGTCCAATTCAGCCTAAAAGAAGCCTTCATGATTCGTTGATATCATTGCATTTCTGTTAATTAGCCCTTCAAACTTGATTGGTTTTTAGTAGAATTACAGTAATTCTGAAGCAATCCTGAAGTCACCTGTTCCTCAGCCATATAAAAACCCACATCTGTTGCTGATGATCTAAGCTCTGAAAACATCAAAAAGCAAACTATAGAGACCTGAGTTTCCAATAAAAACTCTGTATAACTTAAAAATATATTTAAATGCATCAGCAAATGGAAAAGAAATTAAGGAATGCTCAAAGCATAAAGTCCAGCTGAAAGCAGGTACCCAGAGAGGCAGACAGAGAAGTAAAGCTGTTTTTCACCTTGAACATATCTGTCAAGTTCACATGGAGCTTAGATTTTTTTTTTCATGATGTGTGGGTAGTGGAAGAACAGGAAATGAAGACAAAGTGAGGAGTCCATTAAGAGCCCCACTACATAAACTTGGGATTGCAGAGACCACACAGCCTCACAGTGTGCATGAATAAAAAATAAACCCATCATTTCAAAGAATTGCAAGAAAATTGTTGGTCTCAAATCTTGTTGTTGAATAGAGGAAGAAAAATTCTCCCTTAGAATTCATGACCACAGCTATCCCTCGTGTGAGTTTAACACTTCAATTCACACCATCTGACATACTCAGGATTTTGTTTAAATATGTCTCATCCTAGAAATCATTGGGGCTCCTGGTATAATCAATCTATTTGTCTATAAAGGAACCCACCCTGAAACCAGACCTTATGTCATTACTACAGTTAAATTTCCAAGAACTATCAGCTCATCAAAGCAATTACAATGAATGTAAAGAAAGTCCATGAATGAGAACCTGCAGAATGAGTTATATAAAACTTATATTTTGGAATTATGAGAAACAGAATGTTAAACAAGTGCTTTTAGAATTGACAATATGCATCAAAAGCAATTGACTAAAAAAAGGGGATGAAGTATATTTTAAAACAAATTGATTTTTTATAAGTGGAAATACAATTACATTTAAAATTCCAGCATTCCAGCAATAGAGAGAGACTTAGGAGATTTTAAAAGAAACCTATAATAGTACGCAGAATGCAGGAGAGCATCAAAGAAATGAAAAATATAGTAGAGAGATTAAGAGCCAGGATGGATAACATGAGAAGAAGAGGTGAGCGGTACTGAGGACAGGGGTATATGTGAAGAGGTTGTATTTCAGAGAGGATGAAAGGTACAGATTCATAGATTCAGGGATCCCAAACAAGATACATTTTAAACAATCCCATATCTAGATGCATCATATTGGAGTTTCAGAAGATCAAGGACAAAGCAAATAAAAATAGCTAAGGAGAAATTACTTTAAAAGAAATGACAAGTAAGTGCAAAATTGGTATCTTAGTAGTAACAATGGAAGCAGGAAGGCATTGGAATGGTACCTTCATTGTGGAATGGTATCTTCAATGTGCCAAAAGAAAAGTTCTGCCAGTCTAGAGTCTATCACTTAAAAGTGACAGCACTAAAGGCATTTTCAGCCCAGCTCAGGATGACAGAAGATGAGGAGCAGGGGTGAGGGGCAGGAAGGGCTGAATGTTTACTGTTAGCAGAACTTCATTAAAGGAAATCATAAATCTTTATGCTAGTCAAAGGAAGAATCAATCCAGATGGACAGTCTGAGCAAAGACCAAAGAAAATTGTAAACAAGTAGCTAATTCTACATGAACATTGATTATATAAAATGATAGTAATGTCTTATGGGGCTAAATTAGAACTGACATATAAAACAATTCTGTATCATTCAAGAAGAGGTCATTGGTGTTAAAATACCCTAAATCCTTGTGTTGCTCAGTAAGAGGGTAAAGATATTGATGAATGCTTGCTTGACTGTGATAAATATTGAAATGTCTAGTATTACTAGTATTATAAAAGGAATAACTTCATATATTTCAGAGAGAAAAAAAATGAGGCTGGGAAAAGTAATCCAAAAGAAAGCAAGAAAAAAAGTACAAGCAATCTTGAAGTAAGGGGTAGAAACTTCCAGTTATAAAATAAATAAGTACCAGGGATGAAAACTATAGCATAGAGAATATAGTCCATAAGATTGTAAAAAAATATATATACAAATAAGATTTGAAAAGATGAATCCATTAGTATCAAGTATTGATACTAATGTCAACGTATGTCAATGAGCTGGCCTCCCAGTTGTCAGGAGCAGTAGCCTAAAAAGGTCAGAGTAAAATCAAGACCTGAGCAATTTTGAGGCCAACTTACCAAAGAGGTAGGAGTGGGATTCTAGGCCTTCTCTTAACTATAGAATTATAGTGATGCCTACAGGCAGTGTGCAGATTGAAGGATGAGATCAGTGGTAAGAAGAGTGTTAAAATGCAAAGCTAATTATTGCACCAAAGTCAGAGTCTCCACCAGAAAACAAATAAAAGGCAGCTACACATAAGCTGGATAAATTTCCTAAACAACAGTCCTGCATCTTCCTGAATGTTTCTCAGAAATGGCATTGAAATGCCCTGTTGGGAAAACACTTCTGAATTCTAAGACTAATTAAAGGAACGATAGTTCTACTTTTGATCTGTTGCAATAAAATTAGTAAGTGAACTTGGGAGAACAGAGATGATATTATTTCCTAATACAGCATTATATTAGCTTCCTAATCAATTAATACCTACTTTATCTAGCTTCATATCATATTGAAATACAAATATTTGATTTGACATGTCTGTGGCCAGTTTTGAACAAGGCCATTTTAAACCAATTATGTCTTGGTGTTGGGGGCAAAGGCCCTAATTACATCTTTGCTTCTATGGGAAGCTCTGATTCAGTTCTTATCCTTTGGGTTCATACCTTGTTTCAACAGAGAACAGGCTCAAGCCAGGAAGGCTCTTTACATACAGATGCATTTAGTCGCTACCATCTCTTAGATAGTTCAGAAGGCCCTTGAAGATTTTGCACATTCAGAATACCCTGGAATACTTCCCATCACGTCATAAGGTCATCACAGTTACATAACTAGTGACATTTTGTTCACGTCGACATTTTGCTTTAGTGTTCACTCCTGGTTCTCAATGGCTTTGTCAGCACCTCACTGAGTTGGCAGTGACACCCACCACATACTTTATGACCCAGCCTTGGAGAATCAGTTTAGCATTTCATACCTTTGCTTGTTGGACCTGATGCATCCAGCATTCAGACTCTTCACGCTGCATGTACAGTAACCAACAAACTGCATTTTTTAATTCAAAGGCTCAATACTTTTATTTAGTATTAAACCACAGATTGTTGGACCTGTAAGTAGGTCACACCTTGTATGGAATGGCCCAGCTCTGTTCTTTGCCATCTGCCTCCATGTATCAATGTCAGATGGATGCAAATATATCTCTGAGAGGAGACCCTGAAAAATAGTGTTGATATACAAACCACCAACCCCAGGAGAGTTACTTGTCCCAGAAAAGTGTTTTCAAGGTAAATCCAAAGGCATCACAGCACAAGTTTAAATAAGTTTAAAAATGATTTCACTGTCTACTATTTTCATTAGATGCTGGAGTCTAAATAGATTCTGTATTTGCTTCATTTATCTTAGCTTTATTACATGCCCAGAAATTCAGAGGGATTCAGGGGCAGCATGGGGTGGATGAGGAAGAGCATGTGATAGAACCTATAAGTAGTCTCAAGGGCAAAAAAAAAACCATCGTACTGAGACAATGGGGTTTTTCTGGATGTTTGTCCAGTAACCTAATGTCTACTGGATTGTCACAGAGCCACTGGAATTAGTGTGGCTTCAGAGCTTTGGACTTCAGAGCTTTAATGGTACAATAAGAATTGGGATTAATTATTATAATTACAAATGTTATTTATTGAAAGGTAGCTTTGTTTGCAAGAAGACAGAGCACAGCTGACAGTAGTACATAGAAATAGAAAGATGAAAATCAATAGAGAATAAATGGGGAAAATGAGATATGGGGAAAATAAAAACAGAAAAGTAACTTGGAGGCAGGAAGGAGTAAGTTAGTAAACCACACACAAGACACACCCCATAATAGCATATATATTAGTTGGTATTGGGCCACAGAGTCTGTAAGTCAAAACTAGCTGTAGAGAAGAAATACCCCTGGAGTAGCTTGGGCTTGCATAGAAGGTTGGCATCATATACTTTCCCATCCCCAGATGCTTTCATATACTTACACTGTCGCTAGATCTTTGTCGTTGTACATTTCTCCATTCAAACATTTTTTATATGCATTTAATAAGTCTGTACCATACCTGGTTCTGAGGAAATCATTGTTTATAAAAGTAGACACAATCCCTGCTCTAGCAGAGCTCTAGCAGAGCTAATGGAGAAGTAAGAGAGGTAGGCAGAAAACAAATGATCACATAAAGGAATGTGTAGCTGAGATATCTTCTCTGAAGGAAAGGAACATGTTTCCAGGAAATTTTATTACAGAATAATCCAGACTGGTCTGGATGGGGTAGGCATCAAAGGGTAAATATCAAGTAGGACTTCTTAGAGCAAGAAATGTTTGAATTGTGTGCTGAAGCTGAGTAGCATGTGTAAGTAAATGATGTGGTGTCCAGTGGAGTGAGGAAGAGTGTATAGATGGAGGGAAATCTTTCTAGAGAGAAAAATAGTACATGCAAAGGCCCTGAAAGGAGAGACCATAGTGTGTTCCGGGAACTGAAAGGCCATGGTAGAGAGTGCACAGAGTAAAGAAGAAAATAAAGTGGGGAAATAAAGGTGAACATAAGTGAAACCCATACATTAGCAATTTTGATTTTTATTGTAACAACACTTAAGCTTGGATGGAAGTAGTGATATGAACAGATTTAAGTTTTGAAAAAATTCTATTGATTAAAGAGAACAAATTAAAAGATAGAAAGGGCAAGCAGGATGTAAAAGATCAGTTAGGGCTATTCTGTTAGTGTAGTCAAGAAACACTGGCAGTGTGGACTTGGTTTTTTTTTTTTTAATTTTTTATTTATTTCTAGGAGAGAGAGAGAGAGAGAGANAAAGTCAGACGCTTAACCGACTAAGCCACCCAGGTGCCCCTGGACTTGGTTTGTAATAATGGAGAAAAAGAGAGGTAGAAGGACGTAAGAAGTAGAACCTGTTGCTAGGTCAGTTGTATGGTGTAGGGAAAGGGTCACAGAATTACGTGGATTTGAAGTTTGTGCAACTGGGTGGTTATTGTCACCCATCATTGGCCGAGGGAATTTCAGAAGACAGCCAAACCGAGAATGAAGGAAGGGAGCCATGAGGGCAGAATTGGACATGGCATGATGGAGATGTCTTAGAGGCATCTAAGAGAGAAGTCATACATATGGTGAGGTATACCAATGTGGAATGAAGAGACAAGTTAACTGGGAATTAAAGAGTTGTGAATCATACATACATACATAAAGATATAGATATAAAGGTGGAAAGGAGGCATGAGCATGAATGAGGTTCCCAAGGAACAGAATATAGCAAGAGAAAGAAAAGGCCTCAGATGGAGCCTTGGAGCACTTTCAAGGAGTTCCTTGGCCTGAGGTTATTCTGAACACAGCATTAGGATTGTAAAGGCAAGGTTTTTTTTTTTTCCACCAAGAACTTCTACTTCTTCCCTATTATTTCGCTTTGTTTTGTTTTACTAAGGGTAGACAACCATCCCCATTTCTTGCTTTAGAATTTCCTTTGTTAACTCTAGATCACCCCTGCCAGTAATGATAGAAGTTTCACCATAAATGGTCTTAATGAAGATGAAGAATACTTTATAACTGGGTTAGATTTTAATGAACAGGACTTTATATGTGTGCTAAATGATGCTTGTTGCCAAGCCATTTAAGCGTTAGTGATTTTGTGCTTTTGTCTTTTACTGGTCAATTACTTTGGCCTTGACCTGCGAGATTAGCATGAGGTGCTGCCCATAGATGGTCTGAGATTTTGAGATGGCTTGGGGTTCATGCACAGTCATTTACTTCGAAATGACAGCATCATTCATTTTAGAACATGACACCCCTTGGGTCAGTTCTGTAAGCTCAGTATTATAAGCTCTTTTAACAGAAGTATAGGGTTTTGAAACAGATAATTGAGGAAACAAGCAGAAAAGTTTAAGTTCATATTATACAATAGTTTTCATTGTCTAATAGTGTGTTTTTATAGTAGACATTGAATAAGAGGGTATTATCCTTATTGACAGGCATAGTTTTCTTTCCACAATTAAAAAAAATTTAATGTTTACTTACGAGAGAAAGAGAGACAGAACATGAATGGGGGAGGAGCAGAGCGAGAGAGGGACATAGAATCTGAAGCAGGCTTCAGGCTTTGAGCTGTCAGCCCAGAGCCCAGTGAGGGACTCAAACTCACAATCTGTGAGATCATGACCTGAGCCAAAGTCAGATGCTTAACCAACTGAGCCACCCAAGTACCCCATCTTTCCACAATTTTTGGTTTGATGAATTTGGTAGTGATGACATTTGAATGAAGAGTTGTATTTTGTGCATGTGTGTGCATGTATTTTCACGTGCTGAGTAGGTTTGCCCATATTTATTATGTAATTAAAACCAAGGCATCAACTATGATCTCTCCATCAGAGCATTAACTATGTAACTTAAGCAGCAGGTAGAAGAATCAGTTTGGTTGTTTTTTTAATGTAAGCAATAGGTAAAAATGTGTTTTTCAAGTTAATATGAAAGAGCATTATGGAGCTGCATTGTCTAACATGGTTGCCACTAGCCACGGTGGCAATTCAAACTTAAATTAATTAAAATTAAATAATATTAAAAATTAAATGCTGTGTCACAACAACCACATTTCAATAGTCCTGTGTACCTGGTGTCTACAGTGTTGAACACGGCCAATATATAACTTTTCCACCTTCACAGAAAGTTCTATTGAAGGTCTCTGAACTAAAGTAAGAATCAGGAGTGCCTGGGTGGCTTAGTCGGTTAAGCGTCCGACTTTCACTTAGGTCATGATCTTGCGTTCGTGGGTTCGAGCCCTGCGTCGGGCTCTGTGCTGACTGCCAGCTCAGAGCCTGGAGCCTATTTCGGAGTCTGTATCTCCCTCTCTCTCTGACCCTCCCCTGCTCACGCTGTGTCTCTCTCTCCTAGAAATAAATAAAAATATTAAAAAAAAAAAAAAGTAGGAATCAAATCCAGGCTGCTTCCACTTTTGCATAGCCTGATGAGCTATGAATGACTTTTATGTTTTGAAATGATTGAAAAAGAACCAAAGGAAGAATGATCTTTTAGAACACAAGAAAATCATCCAAATTTCAAGTTTAGTGCTTCTAAATAAAGCTTTATTCAACATAGCCATGCCCATTCCTTTTTGTATTGTCTGTGACTGTTTTCTCACTGCAGCTGCCAGACTGAGTAGCTGTAACAGAGACCTGATAGCCTGCAAAGTCTCAAATGTTTACTGTCTGACTCTGTACAGAAAACTTTGCCAATTCTTGAGCTAAAGGAGGGAACATAGCAGTGCTACAGATCACTTAGAGAGAGACCATTCTGTGTGGTTTTGGAAAAGAAAATCAAGGAAAGGAAAAGTGTATTCAGAGCTCATGCCCTGATTTGCTTGCTGGAGGATACCCTGCATTTTAGGATTTGATGGTGGACTGGGGTAAAGGCTCCAGAAATGCTGAAGGCAGCTTTTAATGTGAATCCAAAGGACGTCACCAAAACCTCAGCTTTCCAGGGTCTTTCTGTAATTTTTTAAAGATACCATCTGAAGCTCATTTCTCTCTAGAACCTGTTAGCCTCCCCATTGTCAAAACACAAATTAAGTTCTCTCAAAGACTTGACAGCATGAAACAAGGAAATTCACTTACCCTCTTGACAGCATTGTCAATTATCTTCTTCACCTTCTCTTAGGAGGAATGGCTGGGACAATGAAAAATTATTTTGCAGTGAGACTTGAGCCAAGCCAGCACCAATCTGTTCTCATTATTATCATGTTTCCCCATCTCTTGAGAATGGGCTCACTAATAAGAATATGCTACCTCTTATTGGGCCAGGATTAAATACATGCAAGAACTTCGTGAGGCCATTCTCTGTCAGAAATGCCACAAAGCTATTGAGAATTTCTGCAAGACAGGATTGTATCTTCTGTGCCTGCGTATTGACTAGTGCCATGACAAAGCACCCTAGGGAGCTCAGCCTACACCCATTTGATAATGTTGTTGTACAAGATTGTATGGGGGAGGGGAACCCTCAGGAAATGCATTGCTTGTTTAAACCTCTAAATCCTCAGCATTAGCCTTAAGCCTAACTGACTTCAAAGGAGAAAATTATCAGGAAAATCTGTGACCAAAAGGATTGTCTGTCAATGAAATGTCCAGGTTTTCTTGGGTGTGTCTAAGTTCAGGCACAAATGCAAGTCCCTGCCTCAGGAGTGTGTACCCTTGGCCTCCCAATGGTGGTTCCAATCACTGGCTGCTAGGGGTTTTTCAGGTTACTACCATGATATGATAGAATGAACATGAGCTCGTATACTTCCAGTCTTTAAAATTTCTAAGCCTGATCCCTATCTACCTGCTTTTGTGGACTGCCTTTCTTTAACATCTTCCAGCAAATAGATGTTTTTGGAGTGTTCTGTAGACAGATTTGAGGACATCTAATTGGTTTGGCATAGAAGTACTTGTTGATGTTTGCCTGGAAGAACCAGTTGGACCAGTAATTCCAAGTAAAGGGAGCTAAAAATCAGCCTTTATGACATTTAGTTTTCTTGCTGACATGCATCTGATTTATTTAATTTAATTTAATTTAATATTAATGAGTGGGAACAAACTGTTTGGGAACATATAAAGCACTTGGTTTTTAAACAAAACCAAACAAAAGGATACTTAAAGTAAAATTTTGCAATACTGAATGGGCTTTGAAACTATGATGGAGATCCCTGAAGCATACAACAGCAGTTTGGAGAGCACTAAAGGTATTTTTTTCACCACATAGAGGATCTAATGCCAGATAGATGGTCTTGTCAGAAAATATCATGAAGCCCATCTATCTTTGATAATTGCTTCAAATTATCTACATATATAAAACAAAGTCTCTTTTTAAATGTTTATACTGTCAGTGGTCTTTGATTTATAACCACTGGACCAAGAAATGGTATTAGCTCCATCATGCATCATTTCTAGATGATGTAAGGTCCAAGACTTAACAGGTGTGTGAGTAGGAGTAAGAACTCTAGAAGTTGCAGGAGGGGGTCCAACTCAGAGGGAGGAGCAAGTGTGGCATCCCAGAAGGAAGGGACCATTAGAGGAAATGAAGGAAGTCTATTACCGTAGAAAAAGATGGAAAAAAGAAGAAAAAGAAAACAAACTGAAAGGAGAAAGAAAGAAAGAAAGAGAGAAAGGAAGGAAGGGAGGAAGGAAGGAAGGAAGGAAGGAAGGAAGGAAGGAGGAGGAAGGAAGGAAGGAAGGAAGGAAGGAAGGAAAGAAGGAAGGAAGGAGGAGGAAGGAAGGAAGGAAGGAAAGAAGGAAGAGGAGAAAGAAATGAGTCTGAGGAAGAAAATGGGGCCAGAACTGGCAGACCATTCCAAGAGGCAATAAGGGCCTAGAGCCTTATTTGGAGGACAATAGCAGCCATTCTAGATGCATGGCCCAATTTCTGTTGTAGTAGAATTTCTCTGTGATGTGGGGACTGAATTGGAAAGGGGAATGAAGAAAACAGAAGAGTACTCCATAAAATAGTGATATTCTACATTTATGTCCTTGAGAAGAAAGCATAGGTAAAGATCACCTAATGCATGTTTGATAAATAAAAATATTCCCATCCAGTGGTTCAGGATGACAGACGAAACAGTTAGGACCACTAACACATTACATGCACTTTGTTTTATGTATCAGATCAAATGCCCTGTCTAAGTGAAATTAAACTTTATAGTTGTTTTCTTAAAGAAATATTTGAACCTCATGAGAAGCTCCTGAATGTGAGTCTGCATGTGTTAATTGTAATCAAATCTATTTAAAGACTGACATATAGGGGCAGAGCACATATTGTAGCCCAGATTTCACAAGAATAACACCAGGAGTCCCAGACACAGCCTTTAGAGGCAATGCCATTCTCCATAGGTGGAAACCTCCACTACGTTCAGAGCATGTAATATGTACATATGTTCAGAGCTACCTGGACGGGAGGTGAGGGTAACCCTGCTTTTTCACTAGCCAACACAACTATCTGCCATCTGATGGACAGTTACATCATATTTCATTAGAACATTGACCACAGGTTCAACAGTGACCTTTCTGTTACTTGATGTCCACTTAAAATTTCCCTGCTTTTGTTTCTAAGTAGATGATTTGCCCTTGGCCTCCAGGACCTTAGGGTCATCACTATGAATTTCTCCTCATTATAAAAGAATGGAGCCTTACTAATGCCCTCAGGACATGTCTTAGATATTGGGATGTTGAAGAAATCCCACCAGTTCCTCTTATTATAATATGCCTCTTCTTCTTGACAGCAAAGCCCCAAAATACAAAATTTGAAATGGCAATTTATTTTTTAGTAAATGAATTTTTTGAAAGAAAGTTCACAAATTTATTTCTATTCTTATGCCCTATTCTTTTCCCTATTCTTCCAGTTAAAACTTAATTTTCAAAGTCAGGTTCAGGTTTATGAATTCACTTAGTAGATATTGTTTGTCATTTGCATATGACCTTTTAATCGACATTTTATCGACCTGGGGATGTAAGGACAGAGATGTAAATGGTTCCATTTCTAACAGCAAAAAAAGAAACTATTACTGGCTATAATAAAATTTTGTGGCCTTAAAATTTAAATAGAACAGTTGTTTATACTTACTCAGGGAAATGGAGAGTTATACAGGAGATTTAAATAAATTGTGGAACACTTGGTCCTGAAAAGTGCCCGTTATGATACTCTAAACAAATTAAATTAAATTTAGAAGTTTCAGGTCTCCTGAGTGTCAGGGAAGGTGAAAATGCAGTCATAAGATATAGAGACTGGCACGAGAAAAGCTGGCCAGAAATTATGAACTTGGATTTCATTGCATGTCCTTGTGCTGCATCATTGCTTAAAAGATGATCTTGATGACCACTGACATCTTATAAGCTTGAGTGCCAAGTGAGATGTATTCCTTTTCCATGGATTAAAGAGCATGATAGTTCCTGAGCCAGATTATAAGAATCCCTATCATAAGATTATGAGAAATGAGAGGAAAGAATCAGGATTGAAAGCCTGACCCACAGATGACTCCCTTGTTTAAAATCTTTGATCTTGCTTTCAGTGCATGGCTTCCTGAGCAAAGAACTTTACTATAAAAAGTGACTGAAACTTTACCACATGGATTAGTCTGATTTCTTAGGGAAGCACAATGGCACTTAGTTATTTGATGACAAGGGCCCACATTCCTCAGAAAGTACCCCATGTTGGCAGCTGGACAGCACAATCAGGAATTGTTGTCACAAAACCATAGCAAAC